>NC_039255.1:14742674-14897674 GCF_003368295.1 Carassius auratus | reverse complement strand
AACGCATCCAGGTGGGTTAGACTGGGATTTAGGGCCATGCTTTTAAAAATGTAGGCTATGATTATTCATACGTTAGAACTATAATAGCATCCCCATATTTGTGTTCAAATGAAAAACAAATGAGACCCTGCTAATTTTATTCATCCACTTTTAACTAGGCCATCTTAACTTGCCACAGTATGTGGCTGCAAAAGAGAAAGGGTCCAAACTCTACCAATCTGGATCACCATCATGCATTTTATTTCCATCCCTGCTTTAACGCACCTGCTTGTAATATTTTGGAAAACCTAAATAAGCTGGGTCAGATGTGTATTTGTTGTTTGTAATTGACTGGTATGTGTATACACCTACTGGCAAATTAGGTTCACAGTATTGCCAGTGCGTGCAAATTATTTTCAGGGGTGTACAAAATTAAAATCAATCAGAGCTTGAAATGGATCTTCATATTAAGGCTACAGCTAAAGCTTCATATTACGGGCAGAAAACTTTAACCACTCTGTATTGCTGGTAGAGTTTTGGAGCTATGTTCAAAATAGTCTGAAATTTACACAATGTTGTGTACAAATGGTCAATTATATAAACGTGTTTAATGAACTGTTTTATAAAATAAATATATATTTTTTTAAATCATGTTGAAATTGAAGCACAAAAAAAACCTTATTGTGTATACAGAATAACAGGCTGAGAGAACAAAATTCAAAACCGCAAATTCTATAGAATTACAACTTAATCCCACGGGCGAGTACTATGCAAGCATAACTAAATGCGCGAACAAAACCTTATGCTCACAATAATAATAATAAAAGCAGACCAATACATAATGATATTCGGAACACCATACTAATACTGTGTTTGACCCCCTTTCGCCTTCAGAACTGCCTTAATTCTACATGGTATTTATTCAACAAGGTGCTGAAAGCATTCTTTAGAGATGCTGGCCCATATTGATAGGATAGCATCTTGCAGTTGATGGAGATTTGTGGGATGCACATCCAGGGCACAAAGATCCCGTTCCACCACATCCCAAAGATGCTCTATTGGGTTGAGATCTGGTGACTGTGGGGGGCTATTTTAGTACAGTGAACTCATTGTCATGTTCAAGAAACCAATTTGAAATGATTCGAGCTTTGTGACATGGTGCATTATCCTGCTGGAAGTAGCCATCAGAGAATGGGTACACTGTAAAAAGTGATTCTGAGTTTTAGTCAGGTGGACAGGTAAAATCATGTCCTGTCAACTTGCAGTGTCTCACTACATAATAGGATGAGTTATAACAACCTCAACTTGAAGGGAAATGGAAAACTTAAAATAACGTGTTCATATAACAACAAAACAGAGGTTCTTTCAACTTTCAATTTTCTGCGCATGTGCCAGAAACTCTACGTCACGATGACGTACTATTTTAACGAATTTGAGCCAGACGCGCCATCGCCATTTTCTACACGAGAAGACGAGATCACGACGACACTAGTTGCTGATGCGAGGAAAAAGACGAAGGAGCTCGTATTTGAATGTCTACAGATGGATTTTTATAGTAAGTCTACCCTGATTTGTTCTTTCTTTCATGTAAAAATTAGGCTTGTTTCGTTTGCGCTCACCGACCGCGTATTGATTTCATGCTATCACATTTGACAAACTAAGACAACTTGATTAGTAACGTTAATCAGGAGCTAACGTTACACGCACTGGCACGCACATTTTTGCTAGATATACAGTGTGTTAGACACTGAGCTGCTGTCGAGACGTGAGCAGAAAGAGAAGTCGTCTTTGACTAGTATAAGTTAATGTTGGTAAATAGATAAAAAAGTGTACATACAAATTACTTTTTAGCGTGTTCTTGATCGGATCTCATTATCGTTAGAAATACAGAATGACCAGTAACGTTAATATCTGAAGCTCCGCCGCCAGTCCATATTTGTGTTTACCATTACGAATAAAAATGCTTGATTTAACGTTACTTCTTGTTTAATGCCCAGTAAAGTCTAGAAAAGGAAAGAGCAAATGGCTGTGGAGATGATGACTCCAGACATTACATTTGTTGATGCTGCTATGAGCAGCACGTATTCTTTGAGAAGGCAAGAAGTCGTTGATGAGGAGCCACCAGTGTCACAAATGAAAATCCGATGGCCAGCAATTTTCACTGAGAGACAGGTAAATTGTGTTTATTTGTTTCTGTGTGCTTTGAATTAATCAGAAAATCTTGGGCTGTGAATGTTGTGCTGTTATATTAGAAAGATATGGGCAAACTTAATATCCTAAGATTATGTTGAGTTATTATTATTTTTTTTTTACTTGTTAATGTTTTAAGACTGTCCCTGAGATCTTTGTTCAATTTGTAAATGTATTTATGTTTTTATAGATCAGCAAAGAATTCACCAGGCTTGTGTCAAAGGATCTGAGCAAGTCCTTTTTGGAAGGTCTTAGATGGTCATCTCTCGAAGCTGATACAGTTATTCCTAACAAAGCGTTATGAGGACATTCCAGAAATGACTTCAATACTGGAGAGCCTTGACAAGAATGTGAGTCAATTTATTTTAAAGCAGTCTTTCTCTCCACAAAATGACAATTCTGTGATCATTTACTCACTACTCACATCATAAACCTATTGATAGTGACATCTTTTCATACAATGACTTAAGAGTAAGCATCTAAAAAGTAATATATTCAATTTCCATGTCATATTCAAAGTCTTCTGAAATCATACAATGTCTTTGTATGATGAAAACATAAAAATGTCAGTCTTTGTTTACAATGATGTTTTATTGTATTAGCTACTACATAATTATCAAGCCTCATTTGTTCTTGCCAGTCTTTTGATCAAATGGCATGACAAGAACTAATGAGGTTTGATTTTGTTGTAGTATGCTGTAGTAACATCAAAAATGATATGATCAGTTCCTTACACAAACTTTTAAAACTTTTAAAAAGGCAACATGAGTTGTCCTTTATAGATCTTAACAGCCTAGCCATTGTTCATTTTCATTGTTATGAATATGTTTGCATGTGTTTGGACTGGCATGTTGGTGAGTAAATTACTTTAATCATCTTTGGTAACCTAACCTTTAAAATAATTTAAAGTGTTGTTACAAACCCAATGGGTCTAATTCATGAAACATTCGTAAATATACGAGTAAATATCTGAGTGATTTGTGCGTAAATAGAACTTCCCGAAAACTCTTCTCCTGATTCACAAAAACTTCGTAAACGTCAGATGTGATAGTGAAATGTGTGTGTGTGTTAATGAATTCCAATCAGTCGTAAATGGGACGCGCGTGCATGCTCACTCTCAATTACCATAAATCCCGCCTATTAAATCCGACTGACAACTATATATGAGCATCATATTATGACACCAAACGAAGGATTTCAACATGTCTTCTCAAAAGCGACTGAAAAAGAAACATTTCTCAGCTGCAGAAATTTAAGTTTTATTATCAGAAGTTCATTCAAAACGCCACATTTTATTTTCAAGCGTAGCCTATTAGTGGCGTATCAGGTCCTAAAAAAGGAAGTTTGGCAGCATATTACAGATCCTATTACTGGCTCTCATAATAAAAGTTAAAAGGAAAAACCGTATGTAATTAATATATATAATATTTTTTTCAAAATGCTGTGTAAATATGTACCCGATTAAGGTGAATTAAAATGCAGCCGTATTAATGAGCAAAACGTTCAGACGTTAAACGCACTATTTACGCGTGGCTGGGAGCAGGTGTAGATTTCTTTCGTACCAACTAACATTTGGAAAATACGAACGTTTTAATGAATCCGAAAATGTACGCCAAAACCACTTTACACGCGATTTACACAAAAATGTGTTCTGCTCGTGTTTCATGAATGAGATCCAATGAATTTAAGGCAGGGGTGTCCAATCCTGCTCCTGGGGAGTTAACATCCTGCAGATTTAGCTTCAACCCAAATTAAACACACCTGAACCAGCTAAAAGCTGGTTCACACGGGACGATTTTAAAATTGTCGGCCGATTTTCCAAACCTGAGAGACCCCACACACGGCGATAAAAAATCACGGGTCTACAGTTTTGGTCGTTCAGTGTGTGGTGTGCAGCCACACGGCAATATCAACACATCACACACGAACCGATTTGACTCCAGAGCATTCCCAGGTCAGACGGGAAATCTCGCAAAATCCCTCGAGATCAAACGTGACTTTAGAGTAAACAATCATGGCGGACGAAGAGGATGCAGTGGCCATAGTTTGTGCTTTGTTTTTAACGGAAAAAAAAACATAAGAAAAACAAGAAAAGGCGATGGTCAAAGAGGTGGAGACAACGCGAGCATGGACTATACTTGCTATATCATAATATGGAGATAAGTTGTTGTTTTATCTCATAGAAATGTTGTTACGTACTACACAGATTAATAACCGTTGAAATAAACGTTCATATATTCGTTTCCATGTACTCTGGTGGACTGCAGTTGTGGATGTATGCCCATCGACTTTATTTGTATTTGTTATATTTGTTATATTATATACGCCGGCTGTTTTGATTTTGTTTCCCGGTACTCCCTCACTTGCCTCGTCACCTCGCTTTCTGATTGGCTACACGCCACAGTCCACCGGCTGCGTGATTGTTTGTCCTCGGGGGACACCACACACGAGAAGAAATCGGGCCAAATAAATCCAACATGTTGGATATCCCCGATTTGAGATCGGAGTGGTCCCGACGTTCTTCCGAGCAGAGGAGAGCAGTCTTAACACACCACACACGGCAGGAATATTTTATCAGATTATTTTACGATAATCGGAGCATCCTAAGATTGTCGGAAGGGGTGAATCGGGGCTAAAATCGGCCTAATTATCCTGCCGTGTGAACCAGCCTTAATCAAGTTGTTCAGGATCACTACAAACCTCCAGGCAGGTGTGTTGAATCAGGTTGGAGTTAAACCAACCATCTAACCCTCCAGGAGCGGAATTAGGCTGCTTTCACACTGGGCTTGTTTGCTGCGGTCCTAGCCCGAGCGCGATTGTTTCCGGCGACCCCCGCAGCTTATTACGTCATCACAAACGTGCATGACGCATGATAGAAAACAGAACGTGGGTCAATATATATATATATATTTTTTTTAATATGATATTACTATCATCCCTTACATGTATTATATGTAACTAAATGCATCATAATAAGCTTTAAACGCATGCGCAGGTCACATTACTTCCTGAACAAGTGCGCACCCGAGTCCGTGTTGCCTTCACATTCACCCGAACCGCGGCACGGTTCGAGTGCAACCGAACAAAGACCACTTCCTCCAGGTAGCCAAGACTACCCTGCTGAAAAAAACAATAGAAACCATTACAGAATTTGTAATGGTTTTAATGGTTCTTATTGGAATTCTAATGGTTTTAATGGACACTGTAATGGTCTCTGTGGGTCTCTATTGGTACTTTGCTTTTTTCTATTGGTGGCGTGTATTGTCTATTGGATACCATTAAGGACCAATAGAACACCTTTAGAAACTTCTGGTATCTACTGGACACCAGTAGAAACCATTATGACTCCAATAAATTTAGTGGTTTCTTTGGAAAACTGTAATGGTCTTAGTGGGTAGGCTACTGCTGAAAAAAAAAATGAACACACAAACAATAGAAACTATTACAAAATTTGTAATGGTTTTAATGGTTATAATGGGAATTATGTTGGTTGTAATGGTCACAGTAATGGTCCCTGTGGGTCTCTATTGGTAAATTGCTTTTTTCTATTGGTGGTATGTATTGTCTTGGATTGCCACCATACGTCATTTGGAAAGGTTATTTTTAATTCATTTTTTTTTTTATTTATTTATTTATTTATTTTTAAATCAACTCGACTCGTCATGGCCTTCAAAATTGACTTGAAAAGTTGGTCTTTGTTTTGTCTGTCGGATTTGGTCCAAATTTAGCCCAAAAATAGATGTGAAATAACAGTGAAATTCTGCGTGACTTCCACATGCTGTAATGTGCGCGCGCGCAGAACTGGAGCGGAGGACGTCACCATGGAAACGAGGCGGCAGCCCAACCGTCAAGCAGCTGATCGCTGACACTCAATGTGGTTTCACTTTTTTTTTTAGGTAAGTTTAGTCTATTAAATTACACAAATAGTACATTAAAGTGTTCCTGACACTTTATTTCATGTAAACTATACGCTTTCGTTTAATATTTACTTTATAGAAATGGTTTAGCGTCGTCAGAAAAAGTCCGTTAGCATCTCAAAGGTAAGGCTAAATACAAGAGGTAACGATAGACATGAGCTCTTGTTTATTAAGTTTGGGCTTTTAATGTCATCTTGTGTGTAGATGAGCTCGCTCTCTCTCTCTCTCTCTCTCTCTCTCTCTCTCTCTCTCTCTGTCTCTCTCTCTCTCTCTCTCTCCATATATATCAGTGGATGAATGGAAGTAACTTAACCGAATTAATTTAACCCTAAAAGTATCCACTGTTTAATCCTAAAATGTGCACTAACGTAACCGGATAACGTTACATCACTTACATAGAGCGTGAAAATGGACTGAAACCTTCAGGTTTTGATCTTTCATGGTAAACACATGAATACAAACTTGTTCTGTGATTTCAGAAGTGCCAGAAAAAAACCTCTATGACGCAGGAGAAGTTCCTGATTTTAACATTTCTGAAGGGGGCTGCTGACAGAGAGGATGAAAACATACACATTTTGATGTCCACGCTGTAGGAGCATTACTAAATAAGTAAAACTAAAATATATATATATTTATTGTAAATGATTATATAAATTATATATTCTTTGAATTATTATTTTTCTTTTCTGCATTTCACCTCTGCTATAGTATATGCCTTATACCTGGCATTGTATAATAAATATTGTTGTCTCTGTGACAGTGCTTATGTTCCTAGGTTCTTCCATGCTGATGGCTGTGCTCTAGAGTCATATCTCCTGTCGAAGAACATTTTTAGACATTATGAACCATGAATAGTAAGCAATTCGTCAAACATACACCATTCAAAAATGTAAGGGTCAGATTTGTCATGTATTTCAAAGACATATTTTATGCTCACCACTGCTGCATTTATTTGATTAAAATACAGTTAAATTGTGAAATTAACATTTTTTTAATAACTATTTTCTGTTTAAGTTTGTTTTAATAGGTGATCAAAGCTGAATTTTCAGCATCAGTCTCCAGTGTCACACAATCCTTCAGAAATCATGCTTTGTGAAAACAAGAATAAAATTGTACAAAATATTTACATATAAAGCAGTTATTTGAAATTGTACTAATATTTCACAACATTACCATTTTTATTTATGATCAAATAAATGCAGTTTTCTTAGTGTACATGAGACTTATTTCAGAAACATAAAAAGATCTCTATCTCCAAGCTACACACTCTCACACCAAAGTGACTGTTAAAAATCATTCAAACTTTGTGTCAGTACATCATGAATAGTAAAAGGCATCAGATCACCGTCTGTGATTTGTTGTTTCGTGCCGCATCCAGTGTAGAGAGCATCACTGATTATAAAAGGCTCTGTTGTATTTTGTTGTGCTGTCCAGTGACGACACAGTGTTAGAACTCTTGTTAAATATCATTACATATGATGTATGTATGATGCCATTCAGCACTGATAGATCTTTTCTATTTCAGAGACTGAAAATCATTGATAAAGCACAAGGTTACTGTAACATATTTAAACAATATTAATAAGAATTGATAAAAATGCATCTGTGACTTAATATTGCTTCTTATTTTTCAGTGGAAAGTTCTCATTAAACACATAGCTTTCTTCTCATCTTTGTGCATTTTCAAACGTTGTGCATATTTCTGAATCATTTTTTTTTTTTTACTTCATAATATTGGTTGTCTTCTCTTGTTTCAGAGTTTAGCTCCAACCCCAGTTAAGCAGACCTGAGCAGCTGATCAAGGATCAGCAGAAACTTGTAAGTCATTCTCCCTCTTTATAGTGCATGTTCAGGACATATTGCAGGAGATCTCAACATTGTCTCTTAAGGTCCACTTACATGCAGAGTTTTGCTCCAACCTGCAGTGCACCTGAACACATTAATCGAGGTCTAACTATTAGTGTTGTCACAGTACCAATTTCAGTACCAAAGCAAAACACAAAAACATGCTAATTATTATTATTTTTTTAATTATTATTATTAGCCGCACTTATGCTAACAATTAACTACTCTAATAACAGTGTTCATTTCAATCCGACATTCAAATTACAGTTATATATATATATATATCCTGATAAATACAGGTGCTGGTCATATAATTAAAATATCATCAAAAAGTTGATTTCACTAATTCCATTCAAAAAGTGAAACTTGTATATTATATTCATTCACACAGACTGATATATTCCAAATCTTTATTTCTTTTAATTTTGATGTTTATAACTGACAACTAAGGAAAATCCCAAATTCAGTATCCCAGAAAATTTGAATATTGTTAAAAGGTTCAATATTGAAGACCTGTTGCCACACTCTAATCAGCTAATTAACTCAAAGCATCTGCAAAGCCTTTAAATGGTCTCTCAGTCTCGTTCTGTAGGCTACACAATCATGGGGAAGACTGCTGACTTGACCGTTGTCCCAAAGACGACCATTGACACTTTGCACAAGGAGGGCAAGACACAAAAGGTCATTGCAAAAGAGGCTGGCTGTTTACAGAGCTCTGTGTCCAAGCACATTAATAGAGAGGAGAAAGGAAGGAAAAGATGTAGTAGAAAATAAGTGTAGAAGCAATAGGGATAACTGCACCCTGGAGAGGATTGTGAAACAAAACCCATTCAAAAATGTGGGGGAGATTCACAAAGAGTGGACTGCAGCTGGAGTCAGTGCTTCAAGAACCACTACACACAGACGTATGCAAGACATGGGTTTCAGCTTCGCATTCCTTGTGTCAAGCCACTCTTGAACAACAGACAGAACCAGAAGTGTCTCGCTTCAAAAAGGACTGGACTCCTGCTGAGTAGTGATAAATCAGACCCAAGAATGCAGAAGAGCTGAAGGCCACTATCAGAGCAACCTGGTCTCTCATAATACCTGAGCAGTGCCACAGACTGATCGACTCCATGCCACGCCACATTGCTGCAGTCATTCAGGGGAAAGGAGTCTTAACTAAGTATTGAGTGCTGTACATACTCATACTTTTCATGTTCATACTTTTCAGCAGGCCAAGATTTCTAAAAATCCTTTCTTTGTATTGGTCTTAAGTTATACTCTAATTTTCTAAGATAATGAATTTGGGATTTTCCTTAGTTGTCAGATATAAATAAATATATCAGTCTGTGTGTAATGAATGAATATAATATACAAGTTTCACTTTTTGAATTGAAATTATGATATTCTAATTATATGACGAGCACCTGTTTGCCGTTTGTTGTTGACGGCTGAACTGCGTTTGAGCTCCGTCACTATATTCTTTTCATTGACTATTTTTAACTTAAAAATCTATTTTATACACCATCGTTTCCGTTTATATAACGCGTGAATATATCCTCTATTGTATTCTACAACAAAAACAATTAGAGCGACTCGCTATCACTAGATTTATTTTGATCTCCCGGGTCCGCTATTAGCTTTTAGCCAGTTAGCATCAGCAAGCGTGGTTGCTGCTAACTGAGCTTACATTGCTAATACTCTATTCACACACATTACCACTGCTGTACTCACTGTTACTTGCTTTAATGGCGGATGAATGTCTCCACTCTGTGCAGCTCGAGCTCGAGGCCGTGGGGAAGCAGATTCGCGACCTGGAACGGAGGCAGGCCGAGCTGAGAGAGCGGAGAGCCGCGCTGGAATCATCCCGGGCTGACGCTCACAAGTCCGGGGTAAGTATACAGCGTGCTGTTAACAGTCCCACCACGTCTACTCCGTGTGTTTCTCTGCGCAGGCCCGGTGCACCCAGGACGCGATCTTCCCAGATGTCCTTCACTGCGACGCCGGGACACCACGGACCCTGGGTGCATCCACAGCGGAGGATGCGAGCCGGGTCCCGGGCGACGACATCTCCCCCTCCTGCCTTCGAGATCTCCATCCAGAACCGCTTCGCTCCCCTCCGCGAGACAGGACGCGACGCTGTGATCATCGGAGACTCCATCGTCCGACACGTAAGTGCTACGTTAGCCGAAGGTAAAGTGCACACTCATTGTTTGCCTGGTGCTCGTGTTCTCGATGTTTCTGCGCAGATACCCGCGATCCTGAAGGACGACGAGAGCCCGAGAGCGGTCGTGCTTCACGCCGGGGTTAACGACACCACGCTGCGGCAGACGGAGACGCTGAAGAGGGACTTCAGGAGCCTGATCGAGACGGTTCGCAGCACGACGCCCGCGGCGACGATCGTCGTGTCAGGACCACTGCCCACGTATCGACGAGGACACGAAAGGTTCAGTAGACTTTTTGCTTTAAATGAATGGTTGTTGTCATGGTGTAAAGAACAGAAACTGCTATTTGTTAATAACTGGAATCTTTTCTGGGAGCGTCCTAGACTGTTTCGCGCTGATGGATTACACCCCAGTCGAGTCGGAGCGGAGCTTCTCTCTGACAACATCTCCAGGACACTTCGCTCCATGTGACTAGTAAGTCAATTCTCAAATAACCATTATGATGAGTTTTGTTCCACCGGCTTAAATGATAAAAGTACTTGTGCTGTAAAACCTATTAAGACTGTGTCTGTTCCCAGAATAGTGAGGTCAAAATATAAATATAAATATAATGTAGGATCTAGAAAAAATCTTATCGTAATTAAACCAGAAAAATGTAAAGTAAATGAACAAAAACAATTTTTAAAGTTTGGGCTCATAAATATTAGATCACTCACACCAAAAGCAGTTATTGTAAATGAAATGATCACAGATAATAGTTTTGATTTACTCTGCTTGACTGAAACCTGGCTAAAACCAAATGATTATTTTGGTCTAAATGAGTCTACTCCACCAAACTACTGTTATAAGCATGAGCCCCGTCAGACTGGTCGTGGCGGGGGTGTTGCAACAATATATAGTGATATTCTCAATGTTACCCAGAAAACAGGATACAGGTTTAACTCTTTTGAAATACTAATGCTAAATGTTACTCTGTCAGACATGCAAAAGAAATCTAATGTATCTCTTGCTCTGGCTACTGTGTATAGACCACCAGGGCCGTATACAGAATTCCTGAAAGAATTTGCAGATTTCCTCTCAGACCTTCTAGTTACAGTTGATAAGGCGCTAATCATGGGAGATTTTAATATTCACGTTGATAATACAAATGATACATTAGGACTTGCGTTTACTGACCTAATAAACTCCTTTGGAGTCAAGCAAAATGTCACCGGGCCCACTCATCGTTTTAATCATACACTAGATTTAATTATATCGCATGGCATCGATCTTACTGCTATAGATATTGTACCTCAAAGTGATGATATTACAGACCATTTCCTCGTATCGTGCATGCTGCGTATAACTGATATTAACTATATGTCGCAGCGATACCGTCTGGGCAGAACTATTGTTCCAGCCACCAAAGACAGATTCGCAAATAACCTGCCTGATCTATCTCAACTGCTATTTGTACCCAAAAATACACATGAATTAGACAAAATTACTGACAACATGGGCACTATTTTCTCTAATACATTAGAAGCTGTTGCCCCAATCAAATTGAAAAAAGTTAGAGAAAAACGTACTGTACCATGGTATAACAGTAATACTCACTCTCTCAAGAAAGTAACTCGTAGTCTTGAACGCAAATGGAGAAAAACTAACTTAGAAGTTTTTAGAATTGCATGGAAAAACAGTATGTCCAGCTATAGACAGGCTCTAAAAACTGCTAGGGCAGAGCATATACACAAACTCATTGAAAATAACCAAAACAATCCAAGGTTTTTATTTAGCACAGTGGCTAAGTTAACAAATTACCAGATGCCACCTGATTCAAATATTCCACCAACGTTAAATAGTAATGACTTTATGAATTTCTTCACTGATAAAATAGATAACATTAGAAATACAATAGCGAATGTAGATTCTACAGCATCTAACACTTCAGTTTCATCCATCGCACCCAAACATAAACTGCAGTGCTTTACAACCATAGGACAGGAAGAGCTAAATAAACTTATCACTGTATCTAAACCAACAACATGTTTATTAGATCCTGTACCCTCTAAATTACTGAAAGAGCTGTTACCTGTAGCCGAAGAACCGCTTCTCAATATCATAAACTCGTCGTTATCTTTAGGACACGTCCCAAAACCATTCAAGCTGGCGGTTATCAAGCCTCTTATTAAGAAACCAAAACTAGATCCTAGTGTACTGGCAAATTATAGGCCTATTTCAAATCTTCCATTTATGTCTAAAATTTTAGAAAAAGTTGTGTCTGCTCAATTGAGCACCTTCCTGCATAAAAATGATCTGTATGAAGAATTTCAGTCAGGTTTTAGGCCCCACCATAGCACAGAAACTGCACTTGTTAAAATTACAAATGACCTGCTCCTTGCGTCAGACCAAGGCTGCATCTCATTTCTAGTCTTACTTGATCTTAGTGCTGCGTTCGACACCATAGATCATGACATACTCATAGATCGATTACAAAACTATACAGGTATTCAAGGGCAGGCTCTAAGATGGTTTAGATCCTACCTGTCCGATCGCTACCATTTTGTTTACTTAAATGGGGAGTCTTCTCATTTATCATCAGTAAAATATGGAGTGCCACAAGGATCCGTCCTAGGTCCCCTTCTATTTTCAATATACATGTTGCCCCTTGGTAATATTATTAGAAAATACGGAATTAGCTTCCACTGTTATGCTGATGATACTCAGCTATATATATCAACGAGACCAGATGAAACTTCCCAATTATCTAAGCTAACAGATTGTGTAAAAAATGTAAAAGATTGGATGACAAAGAATTTTCTCCAATTAAATTCGGATAAGACGGAGATATTAATTATTGGACCAAAAAACACTACACAGAATCTTGTAGATTACAATCTGCAACTAGACGGATGTACTGTAACTTCCTCTACAGTCAGAAATCTGGGTGTTATATTAGACAGCAATTTGTCTTTTGAAAATCATATTTCCAATGTTACAAAAATTGCATTCTTCCATCTTAGAAACATTGCCAAGCTACGAAACATGTTATCTGTTTCTGATGCAGAAAAGCTAGTTCATGCATTCATGACCTCTAGACTGGACTATTGTAATGCACTTCTAGGTGGTTGTCCTGCTTCTTCAATAAACAAGCTACAGGTCGTCCAAAATGCAGCAGCGAGAGTCCTTACGAGGTCAAGAAAATATGATCATATTACCCCAATTTTACAGTCTCTGCACTGGCTACCTATTAAGTTCCGCATCAGTTACAAATTATCATTACTTACCTATAAGGCCCTAAATGGTTTAGCTCCAGCGTACCTAACTAGCCTTCTACCACGTTACAACCCATCACGCACCCTAAGGTCACAAAACGCTGGACTTTTGGTAGTTCCTAGGATAGCAAAGTCCACTAAAGGAGGTAGAGCTTTCTCACATTTGGCTCCCAAACTCTGGAATAGCCTTCCTGATAATGTTCGGGGTTCAGACACACTCTCTTTGTTTAAATCTAGATTAAAAACACATCTCTTTCGCCAAGCATTCGAATAATGTATCTTTTTAATTGTGAGTGTAGTTGCATCTGATCAAAGGTGCATTTTTATTCATTAGCTTGGGTTAAACTAATTTTACTTTGTTGGATCAGCAGCTATGCTAATGATGTCTGTATTTTGTTTCTATGTTTTGCCACGGGATTCACATCCCGTGGTAACTAGGATTTACACAAGCTCCAGTCTGGATCCAGAACACCTGAGAAGAGATGATGCTGACCCTCAGAGGACCTCAGATGATGCTAACCCTGAATGAACAAACAGAACTAACAATTATTCCTAAATGTGTGACTTAATCATATAATAACTTAATTAATAATATTGATAGTTCATCGTCTAGCTGACTACGTCTTGTATTATTATTATTTTTTAGTTTTTCTAAAATCCTGTCAAATGTGCACAAACTACTAGCTACTACTAAATATTGTAGAAACATAATTTTCTGTAAAGTTGCTTTGTAACGATTTGTTTTGTAAAAAGCGCTATACAAATAAACTTGAATTGAATTGAATTGAACCTGTATACACAGAATGACTAATTGAACTGCTTTTATAGTTTTAATAATTAATTTATTTGTAATGAATAAAGGGATTTTACATTTGATTATTAGTTTTTCTTACTTGAATGCTTTTGTTCGGATGTAAAATAAAAAAGTGAATTATTATTAAGAAAAGAACTGCAGGAAAAGATGCAATGTTGCTCAGTGATTTTGGTTTGGAACCTTTAGAAAATAGAAAAGAGTTGACTTTGCCAACTCTTTCAACTTCAAACGGGTGTAGCTCAGTCTTTTTTTTATATATATATACAGTTATACATCATTTTGAAGGACTTTTTAATGAGGAAAAAAAACCTCAACTGATTTTTGCTCATTGTGACTAACTTTGCCAGCACTGGTCACATATGCTACTTAATTTCCACTTGAGAGTGGTCAGATTTAAAGTCTGAGATTAGTCCATCAGTTCTTGAATTTCAATTTTTGTTTATGTGTGTGCGTGTGTGTGTGTGTGTGTGTGTGTGTGTGTGTGTGTGTGTGTGCGTGTGTATGTGTTCAAAACAAGAGTGTCTGTCTCAGAAGCTGAAGAAAAAAGGCCACACCTTATAGGAAATAAACGCCTCCTAAGTGTATGGAAATACCTGGCTGAGGAGATCAGTGACATAAACCAGATAAAACTGTCAGTGGTAAGTAAGTGTGCTACAACCTCTTATCTAATATGACTCGAAGTGAATAGAGACTATGTACCATAAAAAGTAGATAATGTAATTATTCAAGCCTATTTGTGAAACTGGACCACAAAACCAGTTACAAGGGTAATTGTTTTTATTTAATTTTTTAGATTTTTATTTCAATAATAATACTAAATAAGTTTTCCATTGATGTATGGTTTGTTAGGAGGACAATATTTGTCTGAGATACAACTATTTGAAAATCTGGAATCTGATGGTGCTAAAAAATCTAAATATTGTGAAAAATATTTCAAATCCAGAGCAAAGCATTTTATTAATAAAAAATTAAGTTGATACATTTATGGTAGGGAATTTACAAAATATATTCATGAAACATTTTCTTTTTTTTAAATCCTAATGATTTTAGGCATGAAAGAAAAATCAATAACTTTTTTGAGACTGCCATATAAATATATGTATGGATAATCTCACATACTGGTAATGTGGTACATTGTCCTAATGAATTGTCCTTTTTTCTTTCTTTTTTTTTTGCAGGTCTGAGACAGCTACAAGCCACAAAAACAGTTCATAGTTCCTGCATTTCTATAATGCATTAATGAATAACAATAATTAAAATAAAATGTAATGTCAAGGTTTTGTGTTAATTCCAGCTATGTTGAGTATTCTGTGAATAATTTTGATTTTAGGTGCATATTCTTAATTCTTTGCAAAACAACCTGAACTGTTTGCTATTGAAAGGTTGGTATGAAGTTTAAATAAATAAAAACATTATATTCTTGACAAAACCTGTGTACAGTTTGTATTAATAATTTAAATTATTTACTTATATTAATTAATGGCCTAATTACCAGCTATCAGTTAAACATTCAAATCAGAACCAATATAAAACTGCAACGAAAACTATTAAATATATGCAAATAAAGACCAGTACAAACTTGCAATGGAACCATCAGAACCATTACAAAACCAACGGAAACCATTAAATTTGTTTTAATAAAGACCAATACAAACTTGTAATGGAACCATTACAAAACCAACAGAAACCATTAAATTTGTTTTAATAAAGACCAATACAAACTTGTAATGGAACCATCAGAACCATTACAAAACCAACAGAAACCATTACATTTGTTTTAATAAAGACCAATACAAACTTGTAATGGAACCATCAGAACCATTACAAAACCAACAGAAACCATTAAATTTGTTTTAATAAAGACCAATACAAACTTGTAATGGAACCATCAGAACCATTACAAAACCAACAGAAACCATTAAATTTGTTTTAATAAAGACCAATACAAACTTTTAATGGAACCATCAGAACCATTACAAAACCAACAGAAACCATTACATTTGTTTTAATAAAGACCAATACAAACTTGTAATGGAACCATCAGAACCAATACAAAACTGTGATGGAAACCATTATGTGCAAATCGTGACCAATACAAACTTGTAATGGAAACCAATACAAACCAATAAATCCTAATGGAATATGCCCAAAACACACTACGTAATGGAAACCATTTGGTAATGGTTTTAATGGTTAATTGCTGATGGTTTGTAATGGTTTTGTAATGGAAACCATTAGAATTTCTGTAATGGTTTCTATTGTTTTTTTCAGCAGGGTATACCTGGAGGAAAGCAACACGGACTCGGGTGTGCACTTGTTCAGGAAGTAATGTGACCTGCGCATGCGTTTAAAGCTTATTATGATGTATTTAGTTACATATAATACATGTAAGGGATGATAGTGTTGATGATTTACCTTGGATACGAGCGAGAGTTAGACTTCAGTGTGTTCGTGCATAGCGTGTGGAATCAGGACAACAAATTTGGAAATCCACTATCTCCTCAGAGTTTGTTTGCAAGCAGCGGAAAACCACCTTATGCATCACACACACAGTAAACCGGTGTTGTTCACTCAGCTGTGCATAATAGCACTGAATTAATAAAAAAAATATATATATTGACCCACGTTCTGTTTTCTATCATGCGTCATGCACGTTTGTGATGACGTAATAACGCACCAGGGTTTGATAGAATCCAGTTCGCCGGAAACAATCGGGCTCGGAGTCCATAAGACCGCAACAAACGATCCCAGTGTGAAAGCAGCCTTAGACACTCTTGGTTAAGTGACATGAGCTGGTTACATCCACTATTAAATATTATTTTGGTGCTGAACAAAAAGGTAACAAACAACAGTTGTTGTTCCACATCACTGGTGATTTATTTACAACAAAAGTATACAAGTGTACATATTTGAAATTAATGTTTTTATTTTTCAAGACAGGGAGGGGGTGAATGGATAAATGAAAAGAAAAACAAAGGATTGAACCAATAAAGCAGGTACTTTAACCATTCTATATTTTACAGACAACAAACCAAAGAATGAGGACTGCAGCATTGCTTGGCTTGCCGTGGTATATGCGAGAGACTCCTTCTAAATTCATGAAGATATGTGAGGTAAGCTGAAACCTTTAAGGCTAAACAAGGGAAAATTTAGATCTCTTAATTTTCAGGGGTGTGGGGACTTTAAATTGTTTGTGAAATTGGTTTTAAGTAATAGTACCTTAATTTTGTTTTCATTCTGCAAAGCCCAGTGACCGTGAAGAGGATGTGATCAAGGGTGTGGTGATCGGAATCCTAGTGGTTGTGGAAAATGTGATGGAGCCTCTCCCAGAATTCTACAATGACGTTGCCCTGGTGATTGAGGAAGAAGTGGTGATGCGTCACCTGAGTGACATACCTAATGCTTTTCTGAACCTGATGGGCCTGGTGTATGCATTTAAACCTCGATAACCTAAGGAATTAAAATTCACTTTTGAAGTGATACAGCGCCTGTTCATTGGAGTTGGATCAGACTCATGCACCGCAAGAGTTCACTCTTTGAAGAGCAAGTTGCTGAGATAAGAAACTATTTTCTCCTTCTTGCTACTATTAGCACTTAAACCGTTACACTGTTTTAAATATTAAGACCATTGTTATTTTAGATTTCATTGTTTTAAGTGTAACATTGGTATTCTTGAATTGCTTTTGAAACAGACTGTTTTCTTGTTTCCTTGTCCTGCTTGACGTTTGATTGGGAATTGAAGAATTTTATTTGAAGTTGTTAAACAGCTTATAGTGAATTCTTCATGTACTCCTGTTCCTGCAATGAAAATATCTGATAGTGACAAGGAGAGTTATTTGTACTATTCTCTAAGAATGGGTCTGTGCATGAAGAAGTTTGCACATGCTTGTGTGAGCTGAATATATGTGAGGGTTTTTCTTGTGATGTTTTCATATCTTTGCAAGCTAATAGTTTTTGGGTGCAGTGCATCTGTTTAAAAAAATAAATGCTGAGAGATTCAATTTTGCAGCTGTGTTGATTTAATTTAAAAATCTGGTTCCAGGGTAGATATCTAGAACTTCTTGTCAAAGCAAGCAATGAAGTCTAGTAAACTCAAAATGTTAAGTTGTGATGTTGATGAAAAATTACTATTTTATGTCAATTAGACTTGGTTAATGGTTGTGAAAACATGAAAAATTAAGTTCAAACAATACGTTTTTAAGTTGACTTAACAAAAAAATCTAAATGCTTATTAATTGATACAGTACGTTGGCCCAATTTACTGCAAGTTATTTCAACAAATACATATAAGTTGAGTGAACTTAACTCCTAATGTTGGCTAAACTTAACTGAGTCAATGCAATAAGATGACTTGACCAAGTCAAGTTGTGTCAACAAATCATTTTTTACAGTGTACATGGTGTTCATAAAGGGATGGACATGGTCAGAAACAATACTCAGGTTTAAACGATGCCCAGTTGGCTCTAAGGAGCCTAAAGTGTGCCAAGAACACATCCCCCACACCATTACACCATCACCACCAGCCTGCACAGTGTTAACAAGGCATGATGGATCCATGTTCTCATTCTGTTTCTGACTCTACCATCTGAATGTCTCAACAGAAATCAAGACTCATCAGACCAGGCAACATTTTTCCAGTCTTCAACCGTCCAATTTTGGTGAGCTTGTGCAACTTGTAGCCTCTTTTTCCTATTTGTAGTGGAGATGAGTGGTACCCGGTGGGGTCTTCTGCTGTTGTAGCCCATCCGCCTCAAGGTTGTGCGTGTTGTGGCTTCACAAATGCTTTGCTGCTACCTCAGTTGTAATGAATCAGTTGGCCCATTCTCCTCTGACCTCTAGCATCAACAAGGCATTTTCGCCCACAGGACTGCCACATACTGGGTGTTTTTCCCTTTTCACACCATCCTTTGTAAACCCTATAAATGGTTGTGTGTAAAAATCCCAGTAACTGAGCAGATTGTGAAATACTCAGACCGGCCCGTTTGGCACCAATAACCATGCCTCACACAATTGCTTAAATCACCTTTCTTTCCCATTCTGACATTCAGTTTGGAGTTCAGGAGGTTTACTGGACCAGGACCATACCCCTAAATGCATTGAAGCAACTGCCATGTGATTGGTTGATTAGATAATTGAGAAATAGAACATGTGTTTATAGGAGTGTATAGACAATGTGTATTCATACAATTAATCAATGTATAGAATGACAATATTAATGACAATAGAAAAAATGAATTTATGAGTAAAATAATGAATAAAAGTAACCATCACAATAAATGCATACGTTGGGGCAAATCGTTGCCTCATGGTTAGAGAGACTTGTAACTCTAAGGTAAGTCTCAGTGCTATGACTCATTACTGGCTGGGATTGAAGTTGGGAGGAGTGAATGACTAGCGCTCTCTTCCACTCTCAAAACCATGACTGAGGTTAAACCCTTGAGCAAGGTACCGAACCCCCATCTGCTCCCCCTGCACCACTGCAAAAATGGCTGCCCACTGTTCTGTGTGTGTGTGTGTGTGTGTGTGTGTGTGTTTACTACTCACTGCTGTGTGTGTGCACTTGGATGGTTAAAATGCAGAGTACAAATTCCATTTTTGGAGTGAGAGTCTCAAGAACGGGACACCATACTTGCTACTCGTATTCCACTTTTCACTTTCATACACAAATCAACATCACATGAAACTAGGCTTCAAATTCATAGTTGTAAAAATCATGTATTTACAGGCAGTAAACCCCACAACCTACTGCCATCTCAACACAGCTATGCTAACTCTGTGGCTATATTTTGACGAAGCAACTGACCACCTTCACCTGTCCACTTTGCCATCCTTCACTTCCCTCATTGCTGCAGTCAGATTGAAATTTGAACATGAATGAGGCTATCCTGTACAGAACCCTGTGTAGGCTTGTTTAAAAAACAAGCACTCCTGTGCATGAAGCATAGTAGAATGAGCCTTTGGCATGCTGAAAACATGCAGGCACTCTGTTTTCCTCAAGGCCTTTGAGGTGAGCCCTGCCTTTTGTGAACGAGGTTGTTGCATGCTGCGCTGTGCTTCACAATCTCACTTTTATCAGTGGGGACATTGTTGAGCCAGAGGATAAGGAAGACCATGATGATGGCCCTCTTGAACCCCACAACCTTGAGGCAAGAGTGCCGCTGTGTCTGCTCCAAACATTTGTGTGCCTGCTAAGGATGACTACCTGTAATTTAAACAGGTTAAAATGTTTTACAATTCATGTTGTTACAATTTGATTTTTGCCATAATTCTGATATTTGAAAGCACCAAAACAAACACTCCCATACACCACCTGCCCCACCTGCCTGCCAGCATAATCAAGCAAAAGCCAACACATATTAGTTATGTGAAAAAACTAAATCAATGCAACTCACCTAATAAGAAGAAACAACCAATCATCATGAACATCCAGGTAGGTATCCAGGTATTTGGAGCTAGAACTAGTAAAAGTGTGTTTACGCCATATCGTAATTGCAGTAATATCAAGATACCAACTTGTAATGAGCGTTCACATTCTTGTAGAACTCGTAATTACAATTTGTGGACTGAATTCTCTGAGAGCTACAACTTGTACCTCCTGACCATCTTTAGGTGCCATGTTAAGGCAGTGATAGGGCAATGGTTCTGAGTCCGACTCCAAGAGTACACCTCCAAGTAGAACGTCACGTGTTGTCATCTCAAAATCTCAGAAATTAAGACATGGCGTGAATGCAGCATACCTCTCGCTGTGTCCCAATGTTCATACTATCAATCCTTTCATGGGAGATTAGGATAAGTGTGTCCCAAAGCATAGTATGTTGAAAAGAGTATGCCAAGAACGGATGGTCTACTATTTCAAGTATAACGGCTAATATTGCAAACAATACATCGTACTTTGGCAAAGGATTCTGTTCAGAACAACAAAAAATCAGCCTAGTGTTGTCTGGGAGGCTTAAAATTCCTTATTTCTCTGGATTTAAACATTCTTCAAAACATTTTGGATAATGTAATTACACAAGTCAGCAAAATATATAACACTGTTCTAGTGGTTTTTGGATATTTTAATTAAAAAAAATCTTACTTATTGTGCCTTCACCTTTTAAATGCATAATTTTGAAAAGAGAAAAAGAAAAAAAGAGCAGAGTTTTCTGCATAAATACAGATCAACGTGCTACTTCTTTTCTCTTTAATATGGTAGGGAGTTAAATGAAATGAAATGTGGACTGTGGCAAGATGATTGACAGGTCAGCTCGGTTGTTGTAAGAAGTGATAGTATGCCTCAAAGATAGCATATTCTTCTAAAAGAACTAACCTCAGCTGTGTCCTAAAGCTGAGTGCGCACACTTCGAAGGCCACAGAGTTCAAAGACCAGCCCTCCGAAGTGTGTGAGATGCTCAGCCTTTTTAAGGATTTCCTAATTCTGCCACCAGGTGTTTCCGATTAGCGCTCTGTCTCATAGCAACGGTGCAAGAGAAGAGCTGAGGAGAGGACAATCCTGCCAGGATAGGTGGAGCCATTTATATATAGATTTAGATATATAGCAAGAGGTGCTCATTTTTGTTTTTATGTTTTACATCATAATGGAGGAGACGGAGATGTACCAGACCGAGCCAGGTAAGTTACACTGGTTTCCTGCGTCCTTTGTCAGATTACAACTTTAAATGCAGGTACTGGCTTGAAGCTTACTTGATTAATGTAATGATACACATAAAAAACTACATAACACACACACACACACACACATACACACACATAAGTTCAAATGCTGACTGATATCTTTCAAAGGTGTTCATGAAGTTTATTGTCTGTTTATTTACCATGGTGAACATATGTAGACAGTTTTGCGATCTAGATTCTTTTAGGCAGTAAACCATAAAAATAAAACTGAATTAAAAATAAATCGAGTATAGTTCAGCTTAATGTTCAGCGGCAGCCGTGACAGCTGAACAGTGCTCTATTTGACCAGCCCGAGTCCTGCAGTAGTCTTTCATATAGTTAGCAATCATTTATTAATATTCTGACAATAAATGTTGTTAATTTCATTGTCAAAATAATCAGAGGTGGACTGTAAGGAAGTACATTCATTAATTATAATCGTACAGACATAAAGTACTATGTTTTTTTTTCTCACAGGACAGCACCACTACAAAAGTACAATCTTTTACAACATGATGCATTGTTGCAGATTAAACTACCCACCAGTATATTTAGTAGGCGACTTTAAATTTAATAACCTTGAACATATTTAGAAGTAAACTGCAACATACACAGTTGTGCAAAAGTAATATTAATGTAAAACCATCTTGACTATTTTTCACAACAATACTACACATACCTTTACTTTTACTCTCAATATATAAAAGTATTTTACAGTATCCAAGATAATACTTTTACTTAAAGGATAGTTCAGCCAAAAATGAAAACTCTGTAATAATTTACTCACCCTTAAGTTTTCCAGGTTTGGAATTTACATTTTTGGGTGAACTATTGGGGTTTTCCCCCAATATGGTATTGGTAGTTACTAAAAATAGTTTACTAAATTATCTCAATATTTCTTGTACTTATTATGTTGTCATAGCTCTAAACACTTTATCTTTTTCTTCTTTCCCTAAATCAGTCCATATCACCGTACTGCAGGATAAAACTGAATGTGCCAGCGCTGGACAGGTTTTTCATTGTTTTGGACTGAGCAGGGAGGACCTGACAGTGCTGCTGGATCTTCTGAGAAGTGAACGCCAACAGTGATGGGTGCCACAATCCAGATCCTGGTGTTTCTCTTCTGTCTGCCAGTGGCACATCATACAGAGTGGTCTCCAGAGTGTTTGACATGTGTCTCGTTCCACTGTCCACTGCATTGTCCTCTGAGTCACATTCACCAAGAGATTGACCTCCTGAAGACCCCAGAACACATGGAGGTAGGGCCAGACTCAAACTGATGTTGTTTTTCTGATGTTAAACCTAAGCTATGTTGTAAATGATTGTAAACTTTCAGTTATGTATAGAACAAGTTGTTTTAATGTGTAAAAAAATATATTTACAGGACAAAAAAATAAACATAAAATAATGTTTTTTGAAAAAAAATATTAGCTGCATTAAAAAAATTAACAATGTACATAAGTACTAAGGCTTATTTACGAATAAATTACATACAAAAAATGAATAATGTATACAACTTATGCATTTCATTTTTAACCTGCATCACAAAAAAAATACAGAAATTAGGTTGTTTCACTGACAATATGACATTTAAAAAAGATATTGAAAAACTGTAATCACTTAGCAATTTTGTACATCATATTTTACATTTCACTTTTTAATGTGGGAGGAACAATGAAAAATGATAACTGAACTTATTAATGTTAACCTAATATTGCTTTATACCGCATACTATACTATATATATATATAGCTTTATATTTTTCTCATATTTAATCAATAGGTGGACCCCATGCAGTACCGCTGCTGGCCCTCTAGGTGTCGCGAACACCTCGTTAAAATCACTGAATATCTATTTTTCAGGTCTCCCCGAGAAGCATTAAAGGTGACTGATATTAACCTGTGATGAACAATAAAATACAAAATCAATAATAAATTATCATTGTGATTTATAAATGGTGAAGCTTCTTTTTTTCACATTTCAATGAAGTGAAATCTACATTTCTAGTTTCAATAAGCCTTGAAGCTAAAATAAGAAAACACTAAATAGAAAGCATATAAAAGGTTATAAAGTTATAAGAGGTTATTGTACAACGACTTAAATTATCTCACTAGAGCAAGAGTCAAGATGCTGAAAGTTTATTTGTGTCCACTTTCCATGAAATACTTTTGTTGGGTTGTAAATTTAAGTAAATATCATAAATCTATATCTAATATCTAGGCTATATGTAATAAAAAATATTTTTATCTTTTATTTTGTAATTTATATTTAAACTTGAAAATGTAAATTATGTCAGTCAGTCGTGCTCAGTCAACTACCCTCTGACCTGTCTCTTATGTAAGTTGCAACATAGGGTACTGACTGTACCACTTGTCAAGTAGTCATATTTCAATAGCCTGGTGTAATATGCGGTCTTATAAATGTTATGTTATTTATAAAGTACAGGTCAATTTGTTTCGCCTTTTATTTTATTTTTATTTTTTTCTGAGAATGTACTCTTCTTTCCGCATTCTCACAAGGTTTCAGACTGCTCATATTCTGACTGTAGACTTGGTCTGCTTGGGTTCTCTGATGGCCAGTCCATCTCTGGGTGGCCAACAATTTTTTAAGTAGTCGATACGGAAAGAAGAGTTGTATTTTGCCTTTTACAATATTTTGCTTGGCATCTTGTGGTTGTAGAAGAACACATATTTTGTAGTTCTTGTATATTCACACTTTTTGTTTTGTGTGTCATTATTCAAGCAAGGTATAACACTAACCTGTGAAATGCATGGAGAAATTCACATAAGTGATATGACATGACATTCAGCCAAGTCTGGTGACCCATACTCAGAATTTCTGTTCTGCATTTAACCCATCCAAAGTGCACACACACACACACACACACCCGGAGCATTGGGCAGCCATTTATGCTGCGGCACCCGGGGAGCAGTTGGGGGTTCGATGCCTTGCTCAGTCAGGTTACTCAGTCATGTTATTGCCGGCCCGAGAGTTGATCACACAAACCTAGGGTTAGTAGTCAAACTCTCTAACCACTAGGCCACAACATACTGTCATAAGAGGTCAACAGACGTTGTGTGTGTGTGTGTGTGTGTGTGTGTGTGTGTGTGTGTGTGTGTGTGTGTGTGTGTGTGTGTTAAGATTTACTCGTTTTGCTGTGATGTATACCTGAAACAGCTCACTAGAGGGCGTCAATGACTGAGATCGATACAGTTTTCATTTCAAGAGTTTCATTCATGCTTTGCTGTGCAACAGTCCCTATTACTTTCAGTGTTTCAAGGTACAATTGTTTCCTCTACTTTTTTGCATGTTTAAGATTTCAAATAAAAATAATATGAATTAATTAATTAATTGTCCTCATAAACCATGTTTACTTTGTAATACCTGTGTTATTTGACACTTTTGTGTCCTCATTAACATGTACACCTTTCCACTGCATCGCAAGGCCACTTCATGTCTGACCATTTAGCATACACGTATGATTCCTGATCCACCTAGTTTTGAAACCTCATCAATTCCTACGTCAACCTTACCAAGATCCAGGGTCGGATTTACCTCTTTTCGTGGCAAAGGCAAAACTAAATTTTGGGCCCCCCTTCCCTATATTAATGGAGCGTAAGCGATAGTTCTGGCAGGCCATGTTAATCAAGCTCCCATCAGCTGACACTCAGCTGATGGACGTCTACCTAGAAGATCACAACACCAATCATAATTCCCTTCATAAGGTCCCTTCAGTCATTATTCAGCAGTTATCGCTGCTCAGGAACTAATCACCCACCTCCATCCCCAGCTCCTCCTCTCGTCCAGTCAGGACTCACAGATAATATATCATTGAGTCAGACTATGGAATCATGTTAAAATAATCAGTAGAATATTAATGGTATCTACTACATTTATCATTAATGTTGGTTCTGTTTTGTTCCTATGGGGAGAGGGGATGGATATTCTACTTTATAATTACATTGACAACAGTGGTCCTGACAGAAATATAATAGGCTATGCCTAACAGCTATCACCCAAGCAAACATAAATATTTATTTATAAGTGGAAACCGTTACAGTGTTTTCTATTGCAATAAGAGCATGCGTTCAATCAATAATAATAATATACAATAATAAAAGTTGAATGTAGTTCTTAATTAGTATAAGAACTAAAGATCATTCCATTAATAGGTGCACCGTCATTGTTACATACCCACCTCAGGAGTGCATTATCTCTCTAGTAATTTTAACGGCCTGGAGTCACAACAAGACATTGTTAAAATGATTTATTTCAAGACATTTGTCATGTTTCCGTCCTGAAATCTCGTGTGTGCTGAACCAATTTTTTTACGCACCTCAAACCTTCAATTGCAAATTCCAAAACGTCATTTTAGAGCTAATAACTGAGGCTTGAGCCATTGATGTGCAGGCTAATGCAGTTATTAATGCAGTCTAACGCAGAGAGAAAGAGATTAAGCGCTTTTGAATACCTGCGTCTGTGCGTCTCTCAGCAGTGTCCAGCCGCAGCTTCTACTAATAGCGAATCTAAACTGCTTCAAGAACTTCACTAATGAGAACAAGTTTCTGGTCGCTTCTCCTCGTGTGCGCGCGCGCGTCTGTGAGAGAGAACGGGAGAAAGAAAGCGTTATTCCCGTAGTCTACAAAAAAAGTTGGAAGACATGGAAATATTTTGATTTTTTTTGTTGTTGTAGATAGCCCATATTATGACAAAAATAGTATATAGTAGGCTATCTCTTCGTTGTGTTTGGCCCACCTGGATGAGCGAGCATTGGGTGATAGGCGATGAATAATGTTAAGATATATAGCAAGAGGTTGGTTGTGATCTCAAAAGTAAAAAAAAAAAAGCCTCCGAAGTAGGCCAATTAAAAGAAGCCTAGTACGAGCATTTCCTTATGGATTAATGTAACAGTAAATTTCAATAGCTAAATAGTGTACTTAAAATTCAGCATGTGCACAAAACAACGATTTGATGCATGCAAGCGAAGAAGGTTCATGTCTTATTTTTGAAAAAATATGGATATTATTTTGGATATAGCCTTAAGTCAAATAACACGACACACCAGTTGCGACCTAATTTAGAGTAGCCTAAAACAGAAACATGTCACTGCATCTTGAAACATAGAAAAGCTTTCCAGGGTTACCATTACAGGCGCTCATTCTCCCTGATTTCAACATTTTATTAATTAACATAATAAGTTATTGCGATAGTTATACTAATCGTTAAACGACAGTTATAATTAATTGAGTTGACAGTTACCATGCATTAACAATGAATAATATGATTTGGCCTACGCTAGATAGAACATTTTATAATGTGTTATTTCTTCTTCAGACTCTTCTAAAACGAAACAAAAGGCTTTTCGCTTTTATTCAAATGTAGTCCACTGACATGCGTTTAATGTCGTTAGACGTCACTAAGCAAAGTTCAATGAAATATTAAAATGAATATGAATAATACACACACACACAGCCTATATATATATATATATATATATATATATATATATATATATATATATATATATATATATATATATATATATATATATATAGCATATTAAAAATGTTTTCCAAGGATTTTATTACTAACATCATGTGTTAGGGTTATGTGATTTATTTATTAGCTATCTGACATTGCAGAAGCAGCTATTTATTAGAATCTAGCTATCCGTGATAAAGCGTGATTTATGTATTTGTATGGTTGTTCGTTTATTTAGCCTATGCTTGTTCATATTACTTCCTTTATGGACTAAGAAAGTCATAAATCTTTAGCTATTCAGTTCTTGTATTCAGGTTAGCAGCGCTTTATATTGTTCAGGTTACTGAAGCCCAAAATAAATGAAGAATTTGTCCGAATTACACAAACACGAATGTAATATTAATTCATAGTTATTTATAGCAGGTATAGCAAGTGATTTTTTTATTTTTTTTATTTTTTAGGTTTAGTCTTTCCAACGGATTCTACTTAAACTGTCTTGAGTCAAGCTTAAAACAGTGACTTTTTTAGCTATTAAATAATACTTCTAAAAAATATATTGTAAAAAAAAAAAAAAAAAAAAATAAAGTTTTTAAGCGGTCTACAATAAAATTGTTTTAAAGGGAAAAAATAAACAACGAAGAAAGCTAAGTAGTTTTTCAGTCTCTTATAACATGTATATCATATAACCAATACACTTGATTTATGCCTCTAATTTAGAGCAACAATTCTGAACAGCAACAATATTAAATGTAACAAGAAACGTTTTTAATTTGTATTCATCCATTTTCACGAGACAGAACAAGCCCCTCAAAAAATGCAGCTCTGTGGGAAGTCATCTCCTCATAAACAAGCTTTCCAGCATTAACTCAGCGTATAAGATTGCATTTATAGCGAATTAGCCTCACCACTGAGAGAGCTTTTCTTTACATCTTTTGCCCGAAATGTTTACGACCTGTCCGCCTCTCTTACAGCATGCATAGACTCTAGCATGCAGCTCTAAAGTCTTGCTGAATTCTAAAAAGGACACAAACAAGTCTATTGTACTTTAATCTCTGGGGATATAAACCTTGTTTGTTTTTTGTTTGTTTTTCTAATTGTAGTGCAACAAACTTGGTGTCACGTAGGTTAATAAACCTTTTCAAAATAATTGCTACCACCTTGTTTAAAAAAAAAAAAAGAAAAATAAGTAATTTGCTTGAGACAGGGCTGTTCAAAACTATATGATACTGCGTACACTATAGAACACACTAAAAATAATTAGATAAAGTATCAGATCAATTACTGTAAACGTGTAGATTTATGAAAGTAAAATACTACCCTTTTAAATAAAAAAGAGAAGAAAAAACAGTGTGCAGCTACAGATGATAAATAACATCAGCTCCTTTTTGTATAGGCCTAAGTGTTAACAAAATTGCCTATAACTGGTTATATGACGTATTGCTCAAAGACCTCAAAAGAACTGGTTAGTGCGCAGGCTATTAATATCAAGAACATAATGAATGGTGAGTAGAAAGAGTCACGGCATTTTCAAACGAAGAAAAGTTGTTTCCTGATTCCAAGGTTTTTTTTTTTTTTTTTTTTTTTGGCTAATAGCCTATAAATAAATAAATAAATAAATACAGTTAAAAAATAAGCCCAATTATTATTTAGCTTCATTAGAGTGCTAGTTTAAAATAATAATAAAGGTAGTGACTCCATTTATTTCAAAATTGAGAAAGAATTGCAACGCTCTGGTAGTGCTTTGTAACGAGTATTGTGTGGCGTTATTTATAATTGGCCTCCTATGGAGCACCAAATATTAGATTAGCTATATCTGCACTGTGACACATGCACTGTAAAGTGTCTGAACATTAAAAAGAAAAAATCGCATATGTTTTTGGTCGAAAACTGTGCATAACAAACTAAACATTTGTTAAACACACACACACATAGCCTATTTCAATGTTTGTAACTGTCAGTGCAGTGTCCATGGACCCGAAAGTTTCATTTTAAGATTGAATCAATATCACAGTGTAAAACTATTTTTGAACTTTCGGTACCACCACGTGACCAAATGTAGTTCATTTTCGTAAACATGGTCTCCGATTAAATAAGGACACCTGCTCAACAAACCATAGCACAGCATGCACAACAAAACCATTCAAACATTTCCTTTGCTCAGTAAATGCATCGTATTTTATTGTTAATGGTATATGAAACTATGATGAGTCTGGAGTTTGTTTATTGATCCCAAAGATTACATGCAGTCGCTTTCCAAAAGTAAAATACAAACGCAAATGAAGAGATGCCCAGCCTAGTCCTACAAAAATGCTGTGTTTATATTAAAACATTGCATTAAACGAAATTTCATTCAAATCAAACGACGTATGGCCTGTTTTAAAGAATAAATGTAAACAAACGGAGTATGCGACTGAAAAGTCCTGGGTCAATTGCGATCTGAAATAATAACGATATCAAATAATGTTGATATCAACAATTAAGACATTTATTAGCGTGTTTATTAACAATACATCATGTCATTACATTCTAAAAAAAATACCTCTATCAAGGCCCTCCATATCAGCTTTGCAAGTAGGTCAGCCGACAGACATCCACAACTCTTTTTGTCCGTTCCTTGTCTCATTTGTTTTTGTTTAATACGTGTCTGGAGATGTTTTTACTCTAAACGTTCATGTACAAGCGTCCTTTGGAAAGGGTCCACATGTTTAAGAGCCAAGGTCGACCAAGTTTGATGACATATGGTTCAGTATAGTGTCGTGTAATGAGTGGTGGTGATGTAAGGAATCTGCACTTGGCACAGGGATGGCGCTGGGACCGGGTGGAGGTGCGAGGCCGTGGAGCGACTGAAGCCCGGGGTTCGACGTGAGGAGCAAGGCCGGGCTTGACGAGGTGTGATCTGGGGTACCAGACGGCGTTTTGTCGTCGTCCGAGCTTCCTAAAATAGTCTTATTTCCATTCATGGAAGACGTTAATGGATTGTGACCGTTTGTGTTCGAGTTCTCATTATTCTCCCTGTGAAAATGATAGTTTAGAGTTAGGGTTAGAGCAACATCCGACAACTTGAGTATTTAAAACTATTAATGAACTTACCATGTCTCTGACATTGCAGAAGCAACTTATAAACTAAACAACTAACTAATAAGACAAACAAATAAATACTGACTTAAAACACATATTATTCTGCTAATAATAACAACAATGTTATTATTCGAAAAAGCAGGCTATTATTCGTATATTTATACACGTATAATAAACAACGACAATTATTATTAGGCTATTATTTGAAGACAGCGGGTTGGTTTTGTAGGTGTGAATTATTTACATTAGAAATACTTTGTTAGAAAATAGTATAAAAAGCGAATAAAAAAAGTATGACTGTACCTATGAATTAGTCTTTACAACATAGTATCACACCACTAACATATAAATATAAGGCATATCAACCGTGTGTGTTGTGTCTGTATCAACTATTCGTCCTATTGACTGCGCACCACTTCATAATTCGTGTCGATATTAATAATTTACATTAAAGAACGTTCAAGCATTAGAAACCTAATGCAGGAAAACATGATTATATAGCCCTAATTGTTAACATGATTTGGAAATTAATCGTCTGGGTTAAGAACAGTGTTATTTTCTGATTTATCTAAAATCTCAATCACAACATGTCAAGTAAAGCGTCTTTCATTTATTATTAATTAAGTATTGGGAAATGTACGAGCAAGTTTACACTGTGGTTTCAACTTGACTACCTCGCCTGCAGGTGAAACAAGACACCCGTTTAAGGAGTATGCAACTGCACACATTATAAACAAGAATGCATGAACAGATAACTCTTACAAGTCTAAAAAAAAAAAAAAAAAAATTCCTGTTAATTATCCTGTAAATGTTCCTGCAAATGATCCTGTTTATTAATTTCCTGTAAATTATCAATGGACTATTTTCCCTTAATTTATATTACACCATGATACACACATCACGCTTTATGTCATTTTTTTAGAAACTAGCCTACTCCGTTTAAGAAAAGTATGCACATTGTTAAAAAAAATATCATTAATAAATATATGCATATAAAATGACCATAACACTACTGGAGAAAGGATTATATTTATAGTTACTGTCTGTTCATCCATCTGTGGGAATTTTGATGTAGGCTATTTATTTTTCTTGTAAGATTGTTATAATAATTAATGGACATCACACAGCGTGAATGAATGCAATCCATGTCAGGGAAGTGTTCCAGTTACTTTTAAACATGCAATCGAAACTGTTTTTAAGATACAAGCTAACATACTGGACCCGTACCTTTCTTTCGCCTCCGCTGCTCGGTCGCGTTGACGTCTGTTTTTAAACCAGTTACTGACTTGTGTTGTTGTTAGCCCCGTTGCATCTGCTAGTTCCCTCTTCTCCCGCGGGGAAGGGTACGGGTTATGGGTGTACCATTCCCGCAGCACGCTCCTGCTCTTTTCTTTAAAGCAGTAACTTGTCTCCTCGCCGTCCCAAATGGAGCGGGGTAGCGGAAACTTTCTTCGGACGCGGTACTTCCCAACAGCCCCAAGAGGGCGGCCCCGGAGCTTCTCAGCCTCGACATAATGCGCTTTGAGCCACAGCTGCTGCAGCTTCGGGTGGTTGTGCGGAGAGAACTGGTGGCTCTCGAGAATCTTATAAAGCTCTCTGAAATTTCCCCTGTGAAAAGCGACCACAGCTTTTGCTTTGAGCACACTCTCGTTCTTGTGGAGATGTTCGCAAGCCGGCAGAGACCACAAGAAGCGCCCGAGACGTTCAATGTTTCCACCCTGCTGAAGGACCTCGCAGACGCACGCCACTTGCTCCTGCGTAAAGCCGAATGTTGGAAGCATAGACATGGTTTGTCACCAATAAACGTCCGCTTTTTGTAATTATGTCTGTTTTAACGATGACAGTGACAGTTCTTCAGCAGATTTTATGTAAACCCCTTGGGAGACAACAATTTAGAACGACTTCTCAAATAGACGAAATCAAATCCCACTCCGGCCGTAGAGAGGCACAAAACTTTAGATCCGTTCAAGCAAGCATAACACACCATATATCCATCTAAAGCACAAGAGAGAAAGTTGTTCCTCCTGCGCGAGTCTCTCGCCACCTCTTCTATGTCGTTTCAGCATAACGCACTCCCGAAGAAGGACCTCGCTCTCTTGTTTTAATAATATTATTCTAAGTTGGCAAGAAAAGTGATTATGTGAACTGTGATTGGTTGGATATCTGACCCGGGGATGATGAGGATAAGACAATAGTTTTAGTCAAATTATTTGCCATGGTTACGCTGTCATCCAAGGTAACCTGATATGCTTTGAGGTGGCGCCTTGGGCTGACTGACTGATTATTCCCGTCATTTAGAGCCCGCCCACAGAATTCGAAATATAGCTTCGACTTTTCCTGTATATTACATTTTTGCCCTGGGCTTGACAGACACTTCTAGCAACCAAAGAGTGCTGATCTTTGAGGTAGTGATGTAGCAGCAGTTGAGATGAGAGCGCCATAGCAAGACTGCGCACCAGACGCTCTCCAAACCGAGGAACCGGGGTGTTAGTGACCACAAGCAGACAATCCACCCTGCAAACCTTCCACTTTGAAACTTATTGATCAAATCAAAACTATTTTAAGAACCTCTCAGAAACCAGAGTCTCTCTCATTCTTTTTGCAGCACATTATTATTACTGCTATCAAATGCAATAATATAAAATCACAATTTAACAAACATGTTTTTGCAAGCACATTCAGTCTGCCTTTGATTTCCCTGATCAATTCAGGGTTTACCTAAAGAGTTGCGCTGTACTATGCATTATTTAGCAGTTGCTAATAAACAAGGGGGTATGTTTCTGCAAGTGCACACGCGTGAAAGCCAGGCATTACGGACCTGACTGGAATAGAGTTGGAGGGCGTTTTTTAGTAGTAGGCTATAGAGTGATATTCAAGGATACATGCTAGAAAGAACAGCGATTGGGTATACCACAAAGGGAAAACACTGCGAGGGACGTTTGTAACGGTAAGACAACTCAGATTTATAAAAACCGCTATTGATAAAAGTTAGGCTATAGTAATAACATGAATATTTTATCCTTTTACTAAGTTTTACAATTCTTATTTAGTGTATATATATTCTTAACCAAAGCCATAGAACATTCGTTTTTTGAAAGTGTACAATGTAAAAAAAAAAAAAAAAACGCAGATATGGAGATATATCTCCATAAGTGAGAGAGGCGCGAGAGACGCATCTTTTAATGATGCATATTACGCACACCATTATTGGCATATCATCAGTCAGTGTCTCTAGTCTGAACTTAAACTCCCAAAGTAATGTCACAGAGACAAAGGTCTGCTTTAATCAGGACTACACTCTCTGATTTCAAATGAATGGTAACTGAGGCCACAAGAAAACTCAGCAAAATCGCATTTTACATGAGATAAAAAATCCTGACGCTGTTAAGACATGCCAACCTTGTCAGGAGAGGGAAATTGCTGAGTTTAAGGTCTGGCGTCTTTGCAGTTTTTAGATATCCGTACTGCACTGCTGCAGTAAAGGCCTGTGATGTGGCTTATTAGTGAAGAAGACTTCAGAACTTGCATAACATATTATTCAAAACAATACAAAGTATGTAACAATCTCTGAGGTTAATGTCATGGAAAGATTATAATTCAATTTCCCATATACCCCTTTAACCGGTTATTCTGCGCAATATAGTCACTAAGTAGCTATACTGGGTCGCTTTACATGTGTAAATATACTTTTGAAGATTAAAGAAACAAGCCTGTTACCTAATCAATGTTTAAGACGCATTTATTTGAATAAAATTGCTGTGATCTAAATTATGAATGAAGAAATCTAGAATATATTGATTTTACAATTTTTTTTTACAACAATTATAGTTGTAATTATTATTTTTACACAAACTATATATATATATATATATATATATATATATATATATAGGTATATATATATATAGGTATATATATATATATATATATATATATATATATATATATATATATATATATATATATATATATATATATATATAATTAGCCACATTATTAACATGAGCAGTCCTAAAATCTACACTCAGATTACAGATGATTCTGTATATGCTGAATTTAATGTTTTTAAAATATCTTGTGTTAAGTAAATAATAAGCAAACTAATACTGAATAAAAGCTGAGCTAATGCCAACCTCAGAGACGGTCACTGCCATTAGAAATGGGTTATTAATATGCATTAATTGCACTTTGCTGTAAGTAAACATTTCGCATGTTATTTTTTATCTCATTACTTTCATGTGTGCTAATCTAAGTGGATCATTCCTTTGACAAAACTGTACCAATATTTAATTTTCAGGATTGGTGATGATAATATAATATGATGATCAATAAACAGCCTACTACACAGCCGAAGGCTAAATAGTCAGCTTATTCTGTGATCGTCACAAATCGAGGTATTTTACCAATATTTTCGATTTGTGACACCCTGATGAAACTATAACAATACAGTGAAGCAATGGAAAACACATAGCTACTGAAAGGATTTTGGATGTTGTGTGGTGGGGGAATGTCAATGACAGGCCAAATCAAGATACTCGTCTTGCCTTGACACTGTTTGTAAACGGCTTGTTTCCACGGATCATTTTGATCAGAGCTTCGCAGGACCTGCGCTGGTCGTCTGCACGGTGATTATTACAATGCTGATGAATGGGGATCGCGTTTCGTCTAATAGCCGCCCCCTGTTTTGACAACCTCCCACAGCTAACCGGAGAGCACGCAGCCGCGACCTCCACTAATTGGACTGATTATTGCAAGATGTTTTTTCCTCTCTGGAAAGCGCAGGGTGGCGGCAGTGCGCGGCTGCTCCGTGGCTTGCACCACGAGACCTGATGAGTTGCATTCTTTCAGACATGTCATGTTTAGCGGAAATAGAAAGAATTAAAACCAGACATGTGGTGTCGATGTGCGGTTCAGCGGAAGAAAAACAAGACACACATTGTAATTAAAAACTGAAGTGTATTAACGTTTAATTGATTACGAAGTTGAATTTAATAATAAAGAGACCTATAAGCGTGCATGATGCGATCAATCACAAGACAGGAAGTGCCGTAACACTTTACATGGACTTCAAAACACACAAAGATTGAACAAAATGGAAAAATATTCATGCCTACATTAAACACAGCAGTGAGTCACTAAACCACGCCCACAAACAATATATTATTTTATTTTTAGGGTTGTGTGTATTTGTATTGTATTTGCGACCCATTTTGCTGTTTTGAAAGAAAACTTCCTATTTGTTTAACCTTTTTGAATGAAAATGCTTAAAATGATACTAGGTTTTATATATGGGACATAATTTTTTTGAACTTCAATTTGATGAATACAAACAAACTAATTTCTTAATGTAACAGCCTGTCCCAATACAAGCACTCTTGAGAAAATACTGAGAAATAACAGAATTTAAAACTATAAATATGGGAATTGTATATCACTCACACACTCGCCCTCTGCTTAACAAATCAGAACTATCACAATGAATGTACATTTGATTCATTAATGAAATTATTTTCTGCTCTGGGTAATTTGCTGTTGTAGCCGGATCGGATGATCCCCTTTATAGAGAACGCAACAAGTGCTTTTCTCAAATGCTGGCGTAACAGCTTTTTCTTGTTAGCTATAATTAATGCAACAGATTTCACCAATTCTGACTGTCCCCGTTCATTTAACTAGCTGAAACTATTAAGAATTGTTCTGTCTTAGTGCACAACTGATTGTGACGTGCACAGATTTCTGTGCTCCCAGGAGACTGGGGTCGCGCCTGACATGAGGCGAATCTCTGCACAGCAGCAGTTGTTGTCTCTCAAGTCGTTCTAAACGCCAGATGCGCCAGAAAGCTCAATGCAGAAATGCAAATTAGAGATTAGCTCAAAATGCTGGCCACGTCAATGTTAATTCATTATGTTACATGATGGCAATAATAAGCACGTTAGCGGAGAAAATATACCTATAAAATGTTGGCTACTTAAATCAATAAATATTAAAACCATCTGAAAGTAAATTATACCCATTTGAGCATACGCGTGAAACACACGGCAAGACGGCTAATCAGTAGAATAAACAAGCAAATAAATAAATCAAACTAGTTAAATTTTTTTTTTTACAAACTTGAAAAAAGTAGGTACATCTACCATTTATACCATTTATGCGTGTAACCTACATAAATATCAACTGTCAGCATTAAAATTAGATTTAATACTGATATAAGCAATTCTATAAATGTTACACGTGTGCATCGGTTATTGACTTATCCAGGACCATCACTATGATTATCACTAGTCTATAACATTAATAATAAAACATTTAATAGAAAATTGTGTAGATTTAGACACATTGTGTGATTTACTACAGATTACATGACTGCATTTATCAAATAAAGAAATAATAAAACACCAACAGCTTTGGCAGAAGGTTATGAATGCCAATGTTGGTTATTTTTCTAAATATATTTAGCCTAATTCAGTTACATATGCAATCATACTCTAGATTTTTCTATAACTATATTTAATAATTTAGTCTGTTTATGACATAAACTGCTGCAATATGAAACCACATATTGTAAAGATTATGTGGCAATTGTTTGCATTTTGGGTAGATGTGTATATACACGTTTATATCACTGGCTCTCTGTATATATATATATATATATATATATATATATATATATATATATATACGTTTTAACTTGTCTTATAGTGAGATTTGTTTTCCATGATGGTCACAAAAAACCAAACACTGGTTAGTTTCATCTCAGAAAATAAGTCAGTGTCAAAGTGCGTTGAAATATGCATACTGTCTTGGTTAAACAACTGAATATTCCTGATTACATTTTGTGTGTGAATGTTAAATGAAAGACAGCCTTACTTACAATTACTAAAACATAATACATATTTCTGACTATATGCAGCTTTTTCATTTGCTCAGTATTATATCAGCAATAGTTGGTATGTCACAATAAGTAGATACATTAATCTGCAGGAAGAGAACAATTTACATTTATGCACACCATGTCTGAAAATATTGATGAAACAAATGAAAACAATAAAATAATAATAAAACAAAAATACCATGCAGGACAGCAACAACTCAGCCATCATACTCATGAGTGAGTGTGACAGTGTGTGTGGCAGCTGGAGCAGATGTTTGGACAGTAGAGCAGTCCTCAGCAGTCAGGCATTAAAGAGGACTTTACACCCACAGTTAAGGGCAGATAAAAGGCATGATGGCTGTGAAATGGTGCACAGTAGAAAGAAGTGTCTGAATAAGTTACAAACGATCAAGGAGAAGAGTGAACAGCTGGCTTTATACATAAAATACATGCTTTAATTTATTCATTAAATTTTTATAGAAAAATCAGATCACATTTAATTACACCTGTACAATTTATCTAAAGTTATTATTTGTTTTTCATGTTACCCTTTAAAGACATTTTCATTGTGTGAAACATTCTTATATGATACTTAAATTAGTAAATGTCTGCATTTAAATTTTTGGGTGAACTACTTCTTTAAGATAAGTTATTTATATTCCTGTTTGAAGCTATGATCGAGTATCAAGTACAAGAATATATATATATGTATGCTTATGGCTTCCTGAAGACCCCTGTCTGAGCCTCCTCTGAGGGAAAGAGAAATGGTTGTCACGATTATAGTCTTCCGGCCACTCGTGGCCCATGCTGATATAGAGACACTATGCCAAAGCCATATTTACTTCAACTACAGTAATATTATCAATAAAAACAGAAAGAAATGCACCTTTCAGTAACTCATCCAGACAAGTGTCTAAGCAGCTGTTCAGAGGCTTCCTGGCATCCTGTGAAGGGCTGATGGGGCAGGATTGGTCTACACTGAAGGAGATGTGCAGTTCTCCACAACAGACCAAGCTCTGGGGTCAGATAGGGTTAAAGGGACAGCTCACCCCAAAATTAAAATTCTGTTATCATTTACTCACTCTCATGTCGTTCCAAACCAGTATGATTTTTTTTCTTCCCATGTCCCATGTTCTTTTGTTGTTTTGACCCATTTGACTTGACCATTTTAACAGTTGAAAAGTTCTTTAAAATATTTTAAGAGGGCAAGTAAATGATGACTTTTTTTTTTTGTCTGAACTGCCCCTTTAACAATATATGGCTTTAAGTTTTCACCGTTGTGTGGATACTAAACATCAATATTGTCCTCTAGAGACAATGGTTTTGATTTCAGTGCCTATAGTAAGCGACACCTCACCAAACTGTCGAGGAGGCATATTACAAGGTACAACCAATACTGATATCGACATGTCTGTATTTGTTGAGAGAACCTCACAGTCATGATGTGATGTGATACGAATGATGAAATTATATGGCTCTGAGAGGGACTTTAATATTCAAAGAGGGAAGTAAATGGTACTGGGTACATTTTAGGGTCTGTAATTGCCAATAACCCTGAATGTTCCTCTCCCACCACCGCAGTAAAACAAAAAGGTGAAATTATTGAGAATTAGTACATTCTTGTGTCTTTTAAAGGGTCAAAGGGGTTCAGAGTCAATATGCCTATAGAACACATGCCTTCCCTTCACAAAAATCACTTTTAGAAAAGCAGACAGAGTGCAGGCCTGCACATTAAAACAATATATATACATCCAGCCATGTATACGTGGGGCTGTGGTGTTTCCCAGCTGACCTCTCTGTTACAGGCCAGCTGCTTTCTGCATTCATCCTGATCTCCAGTTCCATTCTGATATTTCCTCTTCCTGTCACTGAATAATAATCCTAAAGCAACCAGAAAATTAGCATTCACTTTCCATCAAATCAATGCCCTTTTTAAAACTGCACAGATTTCAAGTGGCTAACATTAGCAACATTAGAGGAGGGAGCGCTGCGTTCATTAACTTTCCTCTGAGCGAAAGAGGTAGCCTACTGTCCTTCTAGTGGCTTCTTTAGATGCCATATGTCCTTCATGTCAGCTAAGATTCTACAGTTACAGTTCAGGTTAGTGTGAAAGACAGATAAGTTGTATAATAAGAGGCCTGTGGGTTTTTTAAGCAGGTCTCATCATCTTGCATTACCATCAATAAATTCAACCCTGCAATAGTGCTGACATAAATTGGGGACCCTGTTCTCCTGTGACTGTACTTCCAAAGGTGTCATTGTTCAGAGGTGAATTTGCAGCCTTGCAGTTCCGCAATTAAAAGACCACTTCTCCAACAAATGGCTCCTCTTCTTGTGTCACTGATAGAGAAAGGTTCGTAAAATGTATATTCAGCAATGGAGCAGAAAAAAAGCACAACATTGGAGTTTGATGTTTTGGCAAACTCATTAATGCTGTCTTCTTTGAGGGTTGCGTTCGAGTGTTTATTGCAGTCGTGGGCGTTTGTACCATCTAGGCTGTTGTTTCCTGACCCGGTGTGGTTTTTTTAAGCCTGCAGATGACTACATAGAGCAGGGTACTAATTTGAGGATGCAATGTTGGCTTCTTTTGAAGTTCAAATCAACTTATGCCTTACATTTCATTTCCTTGCAAGTAACACCTTCAAAATACCTATTTTATCCATCTACACTGTTTTCGTGTGATATGTAAAAAAATAAAAATAAAATAATCAACAACAACAGCAATAAAATAAAAACAAATTTAAAATAATATAAATAATATACAAATAATTAAATATATTATTAAATGTTATATAATTATTATTACTATTATTAACACCAAGATCTTTGTTTTTTTTTCTTTTTTAAATAAGTAGTTTGGCTGTAAACAGTGTCCTTTCTGGAAATAAGCACTTGAAACCTATTTTTTTTTGGGATCAGCAGATTTGTAATTGTTGTGCGGCCTAATCTGGTCACTAATTCAATTATTTAGGCCTGCTTGGAACAGGAAGGCAGACATTGACTTAGTTAAGAAAAGCATAAATGGAAGATTATGTAAATCAATACTAATTAAATGAAGACAGGCCTTCACCTGTTTTTCACCTTTTAAATTCGCCGCAGCTTTCAATGCTGCATTTATTAAAGACAGGATATATTTTGTTTCCTTGATTTTCACGTTTTAAAAAGACAACATTTTGCAGGACTCTCTTCACACAGAAGGGCTTGTTCTGTCAGGGCTTGTTCTGTGAGCTGCGAAAGGCCTCGGAGCAGGTTAGACAGAGTGAGAACCGGCCTTTGAGTGAGCCCTCCAAGAGAAATAAAAAACACCCACTCCTCATGCGTTTGGTCAAACATAAGTTAAGCCAAGAGTAGGCTGGCAACTTGCCCCGCCGAAGCTCAAGCGACTCGCTTCGTCAGGTTATCAGCGGTGACCACCATGCCAAAAAAAGTGGGCACCAGGCACAGGAAGTACCAGATGGTGGAGGCTGGGAAGGCGAATAACACAGAACCGATCACAGGAAAGGTCAGGGAGAGAATGAAGGAAAAGGAAATGACACAGGATCTTCTTTTCGAGAATGTGTATTATTATTATTATTATTTTTAATGGCTGCAACTGAAGCTTTGCCGCCTTTCCGATGAATGACAGGCAAACGGAGCAAATCTGACATTGTTGAAGTATGAATTTCAGCATTTGCCTTTTTTTACAAAACACTAAGTCAGATCAGTCCCTCTTGATTGGTAAGAAGGGCTTGTCCTGCATTCGACCTGCCCGCAGAACAGGGGGGTTTTATTGGCTAATCAAGTTCAATTAATAAAACCTGTTCTCCTTAATTCATAGGATTTCATTCAAAAACATGCACTGGGATGAAGTAATACCCTTTATAACACTTGAAACTGTATCTTACTTTTGCACCTACAAATTTCACACATAAAAGTGAATGATGCAAATTTTAAAACAACACAATACTTAGTATATATATCTAAGTATATGGGAACAGAAGAGAAGTAAAGAGTATTCAGAAAGGCCATTGCATTGCACATTTGAATTAAGAGCAGGGAAAAGTAAGAGAGAGCAAAAGAGATGTTCTGTGTCTGGTCTTGATCCTGGCCTAAAGGAGTTCCTCCTCAGAGCTCAGAGCTGTTGTGACATCTTGGTGATTGATAGGTAAAAGGAGATCCATCCTGTAATAAAAGCAAAGTCCATGCAATAAAAGGCAGGATTTTAAAATCCTAAGTCAATACAGAACATCGATCCCAGTAGAGGGACAGCAAAGGGAAAAGAGGATAAACCCTGGAGAGAAAAAAAAACAAAGAATCCGTCATGAAAGAATGAAGTATTATGTGAATAGTTGGTTTATGCGAGTTGGTCATCTGGATAATAGACGGGGCACTGCAGAATCATGCTGACCAGATATTCTATAACTCTCGGACTATAAAATCCAGGTCTGGAATCAATCTGTGATTTTATAGCCGCCCTGTTTCTGCTCTCTGTTGTTTTATCAGTGAAAGGATGATACATTTTTGCACTCTACCTGCTCACAAGCACTTCACCGGAGTGCTGAAATACTATAGCAGTAAGAAATAGTGGTTGTAGCTTTAGAACCTGTCATCAGCATTCAGACTGGTCTCTAGGAGTTCAAAAACAGTTTTGACCAATCCAAAGACATAAAACAAGTTGGATTTTACCTATCTATCCATCCATCAATTATGCCATACAGACTTCACTTGCACAGGAACTTCTAGCCATTAACATCTTCCACATTCTTTCTCAGACCATCTCAAACTATGAATTGTGATCTTGACTCCTCGGTTAAACAAGTGCGACAACACCTACATGTCTTCAGAATCTGTACAACAGCAGCATGCCATCACTGAAGAAGACCTGCTCCTGGCTGCAGTCTTCAACCACAGAACCGCACACATGCTCGCATCTACACAGATGTCTCATTGTTCCTCAGTTGCTTGCTCAGTGTGCTTAATTAAAGCTGAACTACGGGAACGTCCTCACAACGCTGAGGAAAAAACTCTCTTCAGCCAGTCTCTGTCTTTTATCAACCTGTAAAAAAAAAATAAAAAATCAAGCCTCTCCCTCGGTACTTAGTCTTCAATAGCATGCAACAAATAAATTGCAGATGAAGACCAGCACATATTCATGTCAGCTTTATTTCATGTTTCATACTGTATTTCCTGATGACTTCACGACTTTTGGAAATGGGACTTATGGGAAGTGACAAAAGCCAGTTCAGTACGAATTATGGCTCACAGTATTCATCTAATCTTTATTTTTTAATATACAGATCTTTTACATTTTTTAAAGGCAGAGATTGGTTTCCCTCAATCTCTCTCTCTCTCTTTTCTTTTTTCAACATTGTTGCTCTAGTTCATTCAACACCAGGGTCAACCTACAGCTTGTCTGGTGGTAAAGGTTATCTTATCAGATCATGTTCAGTTTGAGTGACCAACTCAGTGGGTGGACTGAGGTATTTGTAAAGTGATCATAGCAGCAGAGTTCTAGTTCACAGAGATAACAAGCCATCTGCTGCTCATCCAATGTGCCTCATGAGTCAGCTAATGCTTTGGCACCAGCCTCTTCCACAACAAAGAACAGTTTAACAAGGTATCAAGCATGCCTGGCCCAGACAGGTGTGAAGCCTTCACGTGTAGCATGCATTTGTAAATATTAAGTTTGTTTTTCTCAGTTGCTAAGGCACATTTCCTAAAACAATAACACATTTCTCAAAAATATGACCACAAAACCAAAATTGCAAACCTATTTAACAACAGAATCTATTACAATAGGCTTTTGTGAAGAAACAAAATACTGCAGCGAACTATTGGCATTGTTTGAATCTGTGTCAGGTTTGATGGAAGTTCAACAGTGTAAAGAAGTCTGGCTGGCCCAAACTTTTTACTACAATGAATCTAAATCAATTACAGTGCTAGGATACAGTTAACAAATGCATCAATTGTAAACAATGACTCTTAGTTGTGCTTATAATATTGTTCTCCGAGCATAAAGAATCAATTGAGGACTAGTATTTTTACTGCTGGTAAAAACTATGGATGTGAATGAGCACAGTATTAAATATATATATGCATATATATGCAAAAAAATCTGAATGTGCTATACTGTAAATCATGTTGAATGAAAACTGTTAAAGATAAACAATTCTGTAAAAATATTTTGCCAAATAGGTGAAAATTGGTGACAAAAAATTTCAAACCAATTTTGAATCAAATTTACATCACAGATAATGTTACTTGATCTGGCAAGACAGCAAAAGTAGCCTTTTTTAGGAAAGACGCCATGCTAATGTTCTCAGCAGCCGTCCTCCACTGGCTGGAGAAGATTTTTGTACTCATATGGATTTCTGTCATACGACAAAAGAACATGGTCAACTATAGTAACACAGATCTTAGCAGAGACAACCTTTTACACTGGCCTTTTCTTCCTGCTTTACTGTATTTCTACTCTACCTGTACTTTGTGGTGACATATTTCGGACTCCTCCAATCATTTAGTCCACTTAAACACCTGCCCCTTTCTTACAGTTAACTACAAGCTAGTATTTGGATCTTCCTCCATTCAGTCAACAATCAGCAGAACCAAATCCTTGCATTAGATATGTTCTTATCTGATAATCCTTTACACTACGATGTACATCACAGTACAGAAGAAATTATCTGTCACTTTTTCCGTTACATCACGACTGTAATCTTACTAATGCTTGCTAACGTACCCTAAGTCCACATAAATCTGAAAAGTGAAATCTTTTCACACAGAGATCCTAAGTCACAGACATTGTTCACAGCGCCGGTCTGAACTCGGTCTCTTCATAGCAGCTTGACCTGCTGGCCAGCATCTGTTCAGGTCCTGTGAGGCTAGTGCTACTGAAATACTTATTAAAGTGGACATTAACAAGGAGCAGTACCAGCCAAATGCCTTGTAACTTGGACGAGCAAGGTGACGAGATCATTAATTTTAACAAGGAGAGCCGATAATAATCTCATTGGAGCTCTTATTTTACTGACACTGCTCTCCTGGGTTAGTCCATATGACTTGGACACAAGGATAAAACGCCCAACTTATCAAAGCAACACAGCTTGGACTCATTACATATCGGTATTAGTTAAAGATCTATTACAGTATGCAGAATGCAGATTCCCAAACTCCTGAAAGTGGCTGTCATTGGAATTTTAATTGACTAACATCTCTGTTTCTATGGAACGATAAAATCATCTGGATTTAAGTTATGGCAAGTTTTTGAAGTGCTACAGGCGCCCGTAAATTTGGCGGCACCTTTGGGAGCTGCTGCAGCGGAGCTTGCTGTGCCACTATTTCATAGCATGGGTGATTCATGGCTCTCCATGTCATTCCCACAGAGGCATTGTAAATCTAAACTCATGCTGCCGTCATTAGGGAACGGTGGGCTGTCGAGCAGAGGCCCAAGGGCCACTTCACATGGACTAACGCTTTCGGTCATTTCACTGCTCTTCACATTTCATCTAGTGATCCCTTCCCAGCCAGACAGGCTTCAGGCTTTGGTGGACTGCGACCCTAGAGCTGTCACATCAACTTCACCCACGCACATGTCTGGCCTTGGTTCTCCCTGGCCAACAGCAGCTGTCCTACACGCTCGTAAAAATCATATTGCTATTAAGCTATAAAAAGGTTTTGCAACAAATGCACCATTTCATAGGCTTGAAAGAAAGGGAAATGTCAGTGGGAGAGTAAAACTGAGTTATTGCTTTCAGTTTGAAAAAAAGCATGCAACAAGAACTGATAGAATTTAAGAAAAGGAAAAAGAAAGAAAATATAGGAGCATAAGACTAGAAGGCCCAGGAGGGGTGTGCACGTTTCTTATACAAGCTCCTGGGCTCTTTGTTGTAGACACCTGTGCACATCTAATGTTTCAGCGAGTCTCTAAAAAACAAACGCAAAGCTCCGATCTCTTAATCCGCGTGGCTCCGTGGAGCACGGTCACATGATGATGGTGCACCATGGTGGTAGGGGTGCATGGGTGAGGGGCATCTTAATCTTTTTTAATTCAAATCAAGGAGGTCCCTGGTGGGACTCAGGGATGATACCCTATCCGCTGCAATCAGGCTGACCTCCACTTCGGGCGCGCTCTAAATGATTAATGGAGCTGCCTTCCCACTGGTTTCCACGGCAACTGGTAACCGGATAGCCCACAGGAATTCGGCTGCCCGCCCAAGTGTGCGCCAAGGGAGGAGGCAGAGAGGAAGAGAGAGAGAGAGAGAGAAAGAGTGCAAGAGAAAAAAAAGAGAAATGAAGCAGTGGTACTGACTCCATATGGGAGAGGGACGGGGTCGAGGGGGATAGTCCCAGTTCCATGAGAGAAGGAAAACAGAGACTTCCTTGAATATGTGAAAGCTTTCGCAGCTTTGTGAGAATGATGAATTAGGATGTAACGCTAACTGTTTACTATTCTAATAATAAGGCAACAGATTAAAAGATCACCAATCAAAGAGGCATCGATATCTATCGTCCACACTTAATATAAGTACATTTATATGCACAGTTATATTCAAGCTACAGCAGATTTTTGATTTCCCAAGCTACTGTCTGTCCAAGTACAAAACACAATATATAAACAAATATTGTTTATATTGTTAAATAGTGTTCTTTCAGGCAGTTTATCCAAGAAAATACAAAATTGGTTTGATTTCATATATACAGTATACACATACATATATGTATACATATATTTTTTATTTGCAAATATATAACTGTACATGCACACACAGTTTATTTGCAAAAAAAAATAATAATAAAAATAATAATATTATATATATATATATATATATATATATATATATATATATATATATATATATATATATATATAGGTTTAATATTTTGGTACTCTTAATCAGCCAGACTAAAGTGTTTACGTGACATTTTACATTTTTTAATGGCTTTAGTTCAATTAAAATCCTTTTTTTTTCATGGCTAACTTTAAACCACTGATACAGCACTGTGCTTAAAATACTACCACTGCTACCCCTTTGACTGGCCATCAGACATAACACATGGGCTTTGCAACTTTGAAAATAGCTCCCAAGCCCATGTCCATCCACCCAGAGGGTGACTGATGAAGGAATCCATGTTAACTTGATGGGACCTCTAGTGCTTAAGTGGCCTTTATAGGGTAAGAGGCTACATGGGGATTGATATTGATAGAAACTCAAAGCCTAAATTGATCTGCCCATGAGGTTCACAGCCATACAGTGTTCCTGAGTCGACAGAAGACAGCAATGATGGAACTTCACCAGTCGTGATATTAAAATTAGCAGAGGGCAGGTTAGCAGATAATTATGAACCATTTAACCCAATATCTTAATGTGTAATATGTAATTTAAAGTCAGAAAGAAGGGTCGGTTACACATCTAGACAAACATTCTGATTTATTGGACTTGTAACACAACACACATTCACTGGTCTTGGTCTCATCTTCTCTGTAAGTGTGTGTATGTTTGGGAGTATTTTGTGTCAGGCATATTGTTGTGGTTGAAGGTAAAATCAGCTGCTAGGTTTTCACAGGAAACCACACAGACAGAAAATGCTCCATAATGCCCAGTCTGTGTATTGAAATACCATCCCTAAGAGTGTGCTGTGCGTGCGTGTGGGTGTGTTTGTGTGTGTGTATATTGGAAGACATTCACAGCATCACCGAAGGTATCTGTGTACATGGTGTTGCAACATCCTGTCACTCATCGATGCGGCCACATTTTTGGATTAGATTTCTCCAAAGTTTTTGTCTCCGATGATGACACATCTTTCCGAAACATGTTTGAAATTCACATTATTTGTATTTACACGTAATGGGTGTTAAGCAGCTCCGGTTTCTAAATGCGTAGGCTAGCTGGAAAATGTCATTTTACTGCAATCTGCAAATTTGTCATGAAAGGGTATTTTTAAAGTTGTGCATGTGTGTCCTGTGTGTGTCCCGTAAGTGCTATATGCAGTGCTGACGGACTGATGCAGAGGGGGTATCACTGACATACTGACAGACCAGTAAACCCAATCTGACCTGTTCCTCCTTGCTCTTCTGTGGCCTCCGTCTCCCAGTCTCCCTCAGACTCCAGTTTCCTCTATTTCCTGCAAATCTCACAAGCCTTTATAGAGCTGCCGCTAGTCACTCAAACATGCAGCTTTAACCCACAGAGAGTACGGCAGGATTGACCTCACCCAGGTTCCAGTCTCTCATCAGTCCATACTGTGGGAATAATAATGACAGCCCATTAAACTGATGTGTTTACCTGACTATTTCAACAGCACGCAACAAATAATATTGTATTTTAGCTACTGATAAATGAATAAAACAAAATTCTAAAACTAAATTGAAGTATGTTTCAAATGTAAGTGCCATACATAATAAACATACACAAAAAGACTCACTTATTTCATTGTTCACAATTATTATAACTGTGGAATATATAAATAATAGTCAAAGTATGAAACTATACTAAATGGAATTATGCAAAGACCAAAAAAGTAAAAATCAAAACTGTTGACACTCTCAACTTTACACTGAGTTCATGTTATTTTGTGTTATTAGTATAATGCAATGTGTTTATGCGGTTTAAGGTATATATAAAATAATAATAATAAAAAAAGTGAGGTGTGCTCTGATTGGTCATTGTGTACATTGTGAACAGCTGAATTCCTCAAGTGTGTGACGGAAATGTTACGCCCCTTAACACTATGATGCTGTGTTTATAGTGCGATGAGACAAAAACAATAAAACCCATTATAAACTAGGCATTTGTTGTATCCAGTGGGGACATAATTAACTGATTATAAAGACTTATACTGTGTTTTGGCGCGTTGCGTATCGCACTGCGTAAACTTAAAAACAAATGTCTGCATTTACGATTAGAGAAACAACACGCACGACTCTACACTGCTTAAAACTCGCGTTTGAAAAGTCAATAGCAAATTCTTTATATATGAAAACATATTTACAGGCTGTGAGTCAGAACAGATGGCATTGTAGGCTACTCTCACAGGTTCCGGAAACAGTCCTCTGTAAAAAATAAGTTGCACACACACACGAATATTTGGTTTGAACTTTTCTGGAACAGTGTTGTAAATACAACTTAAACATTGATTTCTTTACTTTTATAAAGAATATCTTTTTGGGTTTGAGGCTTTAGTCTTTACGACTTTTAGGGATCTTATCTATTCACGAACAGCTTGTAACACTCCAAAGAGAAAGAAAAAAATTTAAAATGCATCATATGACCCCTTTAACTATATAATAATATTAGTTATTATTATTATTCAATTATTAATTTCTTATTAACAATTTGTTATTTGTATGTATATGTTATTAATAAAGAAATCTGTACAAAGTCACAATTTATAAGTGTCTACAAAACTTAAGCATAAATCTTTAGATCAAAAGGTCTTTCAAATCATAAGAAACATTCATTTAGTCCAAACTTTTGACTGATATCGTACATTAATTTTCTTTTAATGGCTTTGAAATTGTTTTCTATTGGTAAAATATTTACAAATGAACAAAACTCAGACTTTTGTCAGTGGCAACATAAGGATTAAATACCACTACACTTTTTGGAAAACAGGTGTATTTTTCTATACAGATGAGTGGAATACTTGCTGTTCTGAAGACCTGGCCGGAACCATTTTGTTGAAATTATGGATAATGATCGTGACCTGTATCCATAAGGCACAGTGTTTACTTTCACAAACAAGTTTATAAGATAAATTGAGGAATTCAAACTGTGTATACCAAGGGGAGCAGAAATGTTTAGTCACAGCGGAATATCTGACACATGTGACTACCGAAGGACTGAGGGCTGCTGGGTAAGAGAACGGACAAGCTTGTGTGGGAGGCTGGAAATACACCAACGGCAAACAGCAAACAACTAGAATCCATGAGCTGATCAAGTCTGACCTGAAATAGAATGAGAAAATGCTCCCTCACGTGTGTCTTATAGCTATGTGCATGTGTCACTGATGTCCGTAGACAAAACTTCATGAAACATTACAAACCACAGGAATTTGTGTAAGCAGATGTCTTTTAAGACTTTGTTCCTTTCAGAGATACTGAACCCAATTGTTCCGGAATCGCAATTGTTCTATCTATCTATCTATCTATCTATCTATCTATCTATCTATCTATCTATCTATCTATCTTATCTATCTATCTATCTATCTATCTATCTATCTATCTATCTATCTATCTTATTTCAAAATGTCATTTCCTTGAGTTTATTGTTATTTCCTTGACTTTATTGTTATTTCTTTGACATTTACTAACAATTTATGAGTGATAACTTCAAAGTAAAAAAATAAATAAAAGTAAAATAAAAGTCAATCAGTGCATGGATTACCGTGTGTTTCACAGAGATGGATTATTTTTCTAAAAATCTCAGTTTGTGTTCCACAGAAGAAAAGTTAGATACCTCTGGGACAGCATAAGGGTGAGTAAATGATGAGAGGATTTTCATTTTCAGGGGAAGTATCCCTTTGACTTGTAGTTACACTGTGAAAAACCAGCCGTTATAATCAGTCAACAGGCATATAAGAGTCAATGTGAGCAGTGTGAGAAGGGTTCAACAGTAGGTTTGCCCCCTTTGTCAGAGACCAAGGGGACCAGTCTAATTGCATTTCATGATTAATGAAAGAAGGAAATGGGGTCATGTTGTATTAAGAAAATGTGTGTTTAAACCCAAAACCGGCACAGAGCTCTAGACTAATGCATCAGTTATCGACTGGACACCTGAGAGCGAGAGGCTGTTACACTGGTCCCCATGGCCTGCAGGCCCATCCATCCACACAGAGCTCCCTATACCTTTCTGTCACAGTCACTCACTTTATTTCGATTATATCCTCTTTTTTTTAGCTCTTTTCCACTCCCTTTTTCTTGCAATCCCTTTCTCCATCCAACATTTCCCTATTGTCCATTCTTTCTCTACTCAATAACACAATAGGCTCAGTGTCAGTGTGATTGCATGTTTAAACGGAAGCCATGATGGTTAACACTCAGTCTGCTCTCAAACCCCTCTGTGGATAGCAATTTGATCCTGATGACTTGTTAGGGATACAACGGCATGGCCTCGGGTGCCAACAGCCATGATTACACTTACACTTCTCTCTGCATTTACTTCATTCTCTGATGCTAGTAGCAATAATATTTGTAGATATTTGAGGTACAAGCTAGTTTCTCAGTGTTTTATTTATTTATTTTTCTCTCATAACCTGGAGCTTTTACAAGTTTTGTGCTTTTTGGAAGAGCAAGGTTAAAAACTAAAGTCACATAAATCTGTTTCAGATCTGTTTTTGGTTTGCTCAAGTGAACCATCATTTGGATGCATAGAGTTCACTTTGCAAAGTTTAGTCGTAAAACAAATATGGAGTGTAGATAGCGACTAAACAAACAACGACTGATTCAGACGAGCTTCTCATCCTCAGCGGAGGCACAAACGAATGAAAGCATTATCGTACTGTGCCGAGATACAAAACAGGGAGTGGAAAAACAAAAAATAGAGTACCATGACATGAAAGCCTGTGCATTGGGATGACCTGAAATGAAAACCTGACTTTACAAAAACAGAATTCATAACGGTCTTTTCATCAATATGACAATTACCATAAATTGGTTATGAAGAGTGAACATTTCTGGCTTTGATATATGGTTTTCCTCCTCATCGGAAACTTCTGCTGTAAGGAACAATCAGTACATTAATGCCATAATTAAGTTTGACTAGGCCTTCATCAGAGAAGAAGATGAACTTGCAGAGGGAGTTTGAAAAATAGATTATCTTAACTTTTGCCTTCCACCCTACTATCATTATTTCCTGTTTCTCATAAACAAAATGTTAAAAACTGTTGACCATAGAATGACAAGACCTACTGGACTAAAATACGTACCATTTTAAAATCACACTGCTATTATTTTTCATAGTTAAAAAAAAAAAAATAACTAAGAATTTTTAATTGATTTAAACAGAGATTTATTTTTATTTTTTTGGAAGGAAGGGAACATCATTTAAAACCATTGAATAACCAGATTATGGCAACATTATAATATAAGTAAATCAGAATTAACTATATTTATTTTGCTGGATATAGTTTCAGAATTGGACCAGCATGGGCTGAACATGCTCTGATGTGAGTATACAGTATCATATTGATTTGCTCATAGTTGTCTTGCTCTTAGATAGATGATCCTGTTTTATTGGATCATTTCCTCAAACTATACATTAGGAGGCAGACAGGATCAAAAGCAAACACCAAGAAAGGTCACTCTAATGATTTCTGTTATGTTGGGAACATAAAAGAGAAGCAAAGCACTTTTTAGCAATCAGATTACACAAAAAGATCAGTTATCTCAATTGAAACTAGTTTGTTGCCATTTTTTAAGTTCTCTGTGCTGTATAACACAAACAATAAATATTCAGAATATATATATATATATATATATATATATATATATATATATACACACACATATACACATACACATATACATATATATATATATATATATATATATATATATATATATATATATATATATATATATATATATATATATATATATATATATATACGTATAAATCAACATTATAATTATTTCTCAAGGATTATGTGAAATTGAAGACTGCAGTAATAACTGCTGAAAATTCAGCTTTGCTATCACAGGGATAAGTTACATCATTTAATGTAAATAATGTAATTATTTACACACCACACTACACACACACTTCCTTCTCTGCCTATGGGTCAGAGGTCAAGTAATTCATCAAAGTTTCCTGAATAGAAAGTCACATAAAGAGCCGAAGATGGTGTGCTTTGTTTATAACTGTTATACCACATCATCTCTCTGTTTCCTAGATCACAGATGTGTGAAATCATTGGCTTTTCCATTTTTATTTTGGCCACCTTGTTTTGTGATTGTATGTGGTGTATGGGTCCTGCTGGTTACATTAACTGATGTTTGGACATCTGCTGGCTCAAAGAGTGGGCCTGTCAACATGGGCTTTAGAAAACCGAGAAATTGCACAAACACTGAGCTGTACAATAATAAAAACAAGCTACCGCTTTCTGCATTAGATCTTCATTAGCCCACTATCCGGACTCTGTGTTGCATTAATGCATTTAAAGAGTTAGTTCACCCAAGAACAAAAAAATCATCCTTCTACTCACCCTTGAAGTATCCTAGGTGTATGTGACTTCCTTCTTTCAGAATAATCCAATCGAAGTTATATTAAAAATTGTCCTTGCTCTTCCAAGCCTTTCAATGGGGGTAAGCGGGTGTTTGTTGTCAATTGCTCAGAAGACGTGAAACAAAGTGCACGCATCTGTAATATAATGTCCCTCAAACGGCTCCCTGGGCTTAATAAACACCCCCTGTAGCCAATCCATGTGATTTTGTAAGATAAATATCCAGATTTCAAACATAATAAATGCTTTTTTTTCTCACTACTGCTGGCTGTTGGGAACCGGAAGATGTGCAAGCAGAAGATGGAAGAAGTATGTGTGTCGCGCACCTCTGGGAAATGTAGGAGCAAAGGAAAACCAGTCTCCTCTTGGCTTATTTTGAAATCCTCCAACATTTTTCTTTAGAAATTCTCATTTTGTGTTTCTAATTCATGACCAGCGTTTTGTTTTGTTCTCTCTCCGTGCTTTTCACAAACCACGCAGCGGTGACATACTACGACATCTTTCCGGTTCCCAACAGTCAGCAGAAGTGAGAAAAAAGTGTTTATTATGTTTGAAATCTGGATATTTATCTTACAAAACCGCATGGATTCACTACAGGGGGACTTTATTTACCCCATTGAAAGGCTCGGAAGAGCAAGGACAATTTTTTATATAACTTAGTTTGGATTATTCTGAAAGAAGAAAGTCACATACACCTAGGATGCTTCGAGGGTGAACTACCCCTTTAAGGATATATTTGGTCAGATACAGTTACATTTCAAATGCCTTCTTCATTGAGCGGAGCAATGAGACTTTTTCCACTTCAACATATTTTCTTGTCAAGCAGTAAAACTATGGTTTGTGGTCTAATAAAATGAAGTTTGTATAAATTTGATCTAAAAGATGCTTAAATTTACAGCTATTAATAAAGTGAATAAAAGCAAGGAGTGAAGTAAAGAAATGATAGTGATGGGTCGATCTTAGCCACGATCAGTAGGGGAGTGCTATGGTAGGGCCCCGTTTATTTATTTTAAGATTCTGCTGAAAAGATACAGACTGATGTTTTGTCACATGTAAAATACAAACCGCTCAACAATATTTTGAAATAGCATAAACAGTGAAATGACCCTTGGCGTAATAACCATCACTTACCGTTATGATGGCAGACGGATGTATTCTGATAAGATGTCTTTTTTTTCTGTTTCAGGTCTTAATTTGTCCGTTTCATGCTAGAGTAATTCATATTCTGACCTTACAATACCAAAAATATATTACAAAATTATATTTTACCTCTTGAAATAATGGGAAAATTTTATATGATAGCAATATCAACTATAATTGCAGCTACACAATAAAGAGGGTATTTTGTTTGTTTCTGACTTTATCTTGAAGTTTAAATGTGATTCAATATCTTCTTGTGCTCATTGTGTTAGTTAAGCTGTCCAAATCTTTACCTTATCCACTTGACTCATTGCATTTTCTCACCCTCATGTCATTCCAAAACTATAAGACTTCCTTTCTGTTTTGACATTTTGTGTTCCACAGAATAAATAAATTCATCACATTTTTGGGTGGGCATTTCAAGTCTTTAATATTTGAATAGGACGCAATTATACAAAAGATATTTTGCTTTAATACTGTGGTTTGCTATGCTTAAAAAATAATGAACATCAGCATGTTACAATAAATAAAATGTATCTAAAATCTAAAATTAAAATGTAATCTATATAATCTAATAAATCTATTAAAATCTATCCTATTTTATGTTCACAAACACTATGAATTTAGTTACTTTTTTAAGATTCTAATTGGCACAATTTTCCCATCTACATACATTATGTGCTGTGAGCTTCTGATTCAAAACAAAACAAAAGAAATTTAGGCAACAGCAGTGAAAGGCAGAATAACGAGCTGGAGTGCTGTGTTTCTGAAGAGAAACATTATGCTTGATTTAGTTTCATCAAAATCTTGTTTACATGTCTCTGTGGAACTGACAGCAGCAGTGTGCTGTTATTTGAACCTGATCATTTGTCAGAGCGGTTGTGACAAGGGCACCACAAGACTCCTAAGAAGGACATGGGCTGCTGAGAACCAAATTCATTTTTAACCGGGTGCGAGACAGAGCCATTGGCTTTTAAAGTGCCATCGATTCACTGCAGTGGTACTTAATAATAGTCAGATCCAGATCCACACTTACATAACCTTTAGCTCAATCCTCACTTCAATGCCACTAGTCTCAAAACTCTGAGCGATGTGGCAAGTGATGAATTCTTTAACTGGGTATGCCATCTAATTTATCAGAGACAACAAATGCCTTACCACATGCTTATACACATGCATACATATACACACACATATATGTATATATATATGTATATATATATATATATATATATATATATATGTATATATATATATATATATATATATATATATATATATATATATATATATATATATATGGGTAAAGTTACTTTTAAAATTAATACATTACAATGTTGCATTACTCCCTAAAAAAGTAACTAATTGTGTTACTTAGATACTTTTATGGAAATAATGCATTACGTTACATTACTTTCACATTACTTTTTAAATATAAGCAGGGCTGGATTGTTTTTAATATAAAAAGTTCTATTTATAGCAAATGTAAAAGCCCTTTCATACCAAAAAGTGTGATGAATAAACCTCAGGCTGATGGAAAAGTAAATTGACATCTGTACAGTAGATGGACAAGAAGGTTCACTCTTCAGCAATAATAATAAATAATAAAAAAACAAAAACAACGAAGAACAATTGTTTGTTTATCTAAAGTCATTTATGCCAATTAGTATGGATGAACTGGATAATCAAAGGTCAGGAGCAAAGACATAGTTAATAAAATGGGATTAGATACATTTGTGTTATTTAACATATTTAATTATTGCAAGTTTGCGTCATATTCTGAGTTTGCATTTCACTGTTTTAATTCATTTTGAGGAATACTAAATCATTTTTTTTTTTTTTTTGCGAGTTCACATTTAGTCTAGAAGTACATCAAGTTCACATGATGTCTCTGTACTTCCGATTTATCCTATAATGGGGGCAGGAGACTTGTCAGTCAATAAATGTGAAAACAAAGTAACTGGTGTTACTTTTTGAAAAAGTAACTCAGATATTTTGTAAATTAAAAAGTAATGCATTACTTTACTAGTGACTTGAAAAAAATAATCTGATTATGTAACTTGCGTTACTTGTAATGCATTACCCCCAACACTGTGTGTGTGTATATGTATATATATATATATGTATATAGATATAGTAAAGAGTTTTCTTTATTTTCATGATTATGAAAATTGTAGACTCACACTGAAGGCATCAAATCTATGAATTAACCCATGTGGAATTATATATGGAATTATGTACATAACAAAAAAGTGTGAAACAACTGAAAATATGTCATATTGTAGGTTCTTCAAAGTAGCCACCTTTTGCTTTGATTACTGCTTTGCACACTCTTGGCATTCTCTTGATGAGCTTCAAGAGGTAGTCACCTGAAATGGTCTTCCAACAGTCTTGAAGGAGTTCCCCGAGAGATGCTTAGCACTTGTTGGCCCTTTTGCCTTCTGTCTGCGGTCCAGCTCACCCCTAAACCATCTCCATTGGGTTCAGGTCCGGTGACTGTGGAGGCCAGGTCATCTGGCGCAGCACCCCATCACTCTCCTTCTTGGTCAAACAGCCCTTGATGCCTTCAGTGTGAATCTACAATTTTCATAGTCATGAAAATAAAGAAAACTCTTTGAATAAGAAGGTGTGTCCAAACTTTTGGTCTGTACTATATATATATATATATATATATATATATGCACACACATGCAAGATTTGTCAAGCATGGGGAAAACAAATTATACAACAAAACCCTAACTTTGTTTAGTATGTATTAATGTATACCTTCAACATATTTTGTCTGTGCCAAAAAATTTATGAAGATATGTTCAAAAAGAAGATATTTTTTTTCAATAGACTTTCAATTGTAATTTTGCTTGAGAAAAAATGAAAAATGGTTACAATTGTTTTTTTTTTATTTGGTCCGGTTAGTTTTACATTTTTTCTGCTTGTGCCAGCAATTTGCAGACATCCTAAGAAACACTCAGATGCCCAGCTTCAACAGTCGTATCCTACTCAGAAGGGGTTACAGTATACATTGCAAACCCAGCACCTTTCTGACAATGGCAAAAAATAATGACGTTTCATAGCCATAGAGTGTAGGAGCCAGTTGTTGTGTATCCGCTCACCTGAATTCCCTCTCTAACTGACACGATTTAGCAGAAAATTACCATTGTTTGGCAAATAATTAAGTTACAGGTGGTTACATAAAAAATCCAAACATTTTATTATGGAAGCCAACAATCTGTGACACCTCAAATCAATATGGAATTTATACTAATGTTAACTCTCAACCAGTCCCCGAACTCATTCTCCCAAATGACTTGGGTATGCTTATTATTCAGCATTATAAGGACTGAATGCCCCTGTTGAACACTGAATATACAGATCTTGAAGTTTAAGTTCATTGCAAAAAGATAATCTTGTCCAACCCTTCTGGAATCAGAGACATTATGCATTGACCCAGGGTGGGAATTCCCCAGGTTCCTCCAAGAGGCCTCTTAAGCCCAGTGACAGTTTGTTGTTACCATATTGTGAAACCTAAAACCTCAAAGAGAGGTTTGTCACTCGCTCACCTTCTCCAGTTGTAAGCCAATAAGGACAGTAATTGACAGATACACTGCTGGAGTGAATGACTTGAGCTCTTGAGGCCAAGCATAAACTTGAACAGCTTCCTGACAGGAATCCATCATTGTTTTCTTTACCCCTTCACATGGGAGAATATAATGGTTTTTTTTTTTTTTTTTTTTACATTTTTCATTGGATAGCTTAATCATCACAAAAAAGGCGCCAACATCTGAATTTTCCATACACTAGTTCCAAACATTACACTTGTCTTTCAGCAGCACCGAACAGTATGAATATCCATTCAGATGCCCAGCTTCAACAGTCGAATTGGAGATCGACTGCATAGCAGGTTCCCACTGGGAAAGGGGATATACTTTGCAAAACCAGCACCTTTTTGTGCATAGCGCAATCAGATCCAGATGGTGTGGGTTATGACCTCCACGGGGCCAGGCTAGCTGATCTACTCTACTGTCACTCAGTATCTCAGTGTGTATGTGTGTTCAAAAGCGTAAAAGAGAAGACGCAGATGATGTATGTCAGTGTAAAAAGAGTCTACAGACTATAATTGCCACTCTCCTAATATGTGCCTTAATGACAGATCTGTCAGCTAATAATCATAGAGTAAAAATGATTCTGTGATGCCTATCTGTGGTTAAGCAACACATACACAAGACGATATTGCTGTGTGTGAACACTACAACACTTTGTAAAGTTTGGGAACATGCTAAATATAATCTAAATAGGGTTAATATTGTCAGTTGCCTGATAGTATTTCAAATGCAAAGAACAGGCAGCTTGTACTGAGACAAGCTGTCGCTGATGAATTAAGTATTTGAAAATGTAAAAAACTGAGATGCACAGAGGGGGATTTATTTTAGGTAAGACAGAAAAAAAAAACAAGAGGCTGTGGTGAAGGCTTGTACCATTTCTCTCATTTTATCCTTCCTCTCTCCTCTGCTCCTTTCTTGTTAGGTGATCGGGTTACTCCTCTGGCCCATCAGCTGAATAGGTGGGGCTTGATCAATGGCAGGAAACTGAAGGATCAAATGGTAATATATCAGAATAAGACGGAGCCAAAGTCTGCACTCAGCCACACACACACAGAGAGAGAGAGAGAGAGAGAGAGACAGAGAGACACTTAAACCTAGACAGAGGCCAATGTGACCACAGAAACAGTAACCTGCACACTGACACAGAGTCAGTAACCTTCATCTGTGCTGTACAAGACCATGGAGACCACAAGTGATGCATCTCACACACACACACACACACACACACACACTCACACACTCTTCTTTCTCTTTGCTCACTGACAAACGCATTTATACATTTATAAACCATTGCAGCCCACGGCAAATGCAAATTATTATCATGAATTGTGTTATTGATAATATTATAGATTACATTTATTATATCTAACGCACGTTTATATGTATTCATTCATTTTAATTATTTCTCAAAGTTACCCTGAGGATGTGTGTGACGCCTGTCGGGAATTTGCATAATATCCACACAAGAATTACTCTGAAAAACATAAGGCTGTACCACAGATGTAAAGCAATAAAACCAGATTATACTGGTCTCCACAAAGGACTTAATGTAGGACTAATTATCTCCTAATTTATTCTAATTTAGAGGTTTAGTGCAAGATTAATTTAATCAGGATATTGCACAAACCTCAAAATGAATCATTTTGTAATTCCAATCTTTGCAAGGTAATATATATATATATATATTTTTTTTTTTGATGGTTTTAATTTTATTTGACAGAATTCATGAAAATCAGAAATGACTTTGAAATTAGATTCCTTGTTTATCCCTTTCAGTTTTGTCACCTGATTAGCCACATACATGTAAGAAGCACTGACAAAATAAACAACAACAAAAACAACAAACACATAAAATAACAGTGTTTCTGCTAATGCTGCAGTTGGAGTCATTAATCACATGATTTGACATCAATCATTAAAGTGGTGCTGTGAAAAGCGTCTGACTGAATGAGTGAGTTTAGCAGGTTTAAATATTAAATAAAGCCGATCCACACTGAAAGAGAATTTCTAATATTTCTACACTTGCTTCGCCTAGTTTATCGTTCAATAAATGTGAACAATATGCACAATATATAGACTACAACATGGATGCTTATTTAGTCTCTGTCGGTAGAGGCAGGCGTGTTAAATTGTAAAATAATCTAAAGCTAAACACATTAGTTTCAGTGATTGTTTTCATCGGGACGTTTAAATGCGGCCATTTAAAAGATAAAGCATTTATCCCGACAGACTTTACCTGTGAGCGGTGTGAAGTGATACAGCACACACTTTAAGAGAAGCCCATTTGTGTTCAGACTCTGCAATATCTATTAGGCAGATGCTACTGCAACCTAACACCAGCTTTTAGGACACATTATGCCCTGGGTTCAGCGTGATATCGGAGGAGCTTGAATTGATGATTGTGTAAGGGTCGCCCGCAATCCCGCTGCCTGTCCATAAATCAGAAAGGACCTCAGATTGTCCACAAAAGGTCTAGAATTTAAATCTGATAACAATATTATATATATAATATATATAATAATAATCAATGCTTAAATGCCCAATAATAATGACATATAATTAGCTTTTACTCTATTTATTTATCTTTTTGAAAGCATAAGATTAAAACTATTTATTTTCAATATAAACAGTTTATTTCACGTGTTCGTTGTTGATGCTTTGGATTTAATTTTTTTCCCCAGTGTTCCTGTAATTACAAAGTTTACTCGTTTCAGGAAAAGACATCACCACTGAAAAATCGCAATAAACATCGTTGTGTTGCATTCTTTGTTGCGTCTGACAGCTTTAGTAAATTGTCTTTAGTAACGCAAATACTTCCCGTGTGCGTATACGGGAGGTTTAAAGTGAGCATCCGTGAAGCGGTTACCCGGGACTGATATAATTGTTTGTTTAATTTTCTCTGATGCATGGAGCCATGTCAGTGTTCACTGATTATAGTCCAGGTTTTGATTTGTGGCAATCAGTATTGTGGTATCTATTAAATCCAGGATCAAAATGATCCGGTTCCTCCTTTTCCATGGGCTGCAGCTCCAAGTGTCATTGGGGCCTGTGCGCTGCAGTCTGCGCAACCAATGCGCTGCGCATTTTCCTGTGTTGAAGGCAATTACTCCCCAGACCGAATGCAAGACACCCACATCATGGCTAGAGGGATTATATGTGCCTTTGTTGTACAAAAAAAAAAGTACAAAATGTTGAGGTATTTATGGAGGTTTTATGTAGGATACTTGTGTTTCTAAACCGTTATGAAAGCATCACAGTAGAGATGCAGTTAAGAAAATATATAGATCGGAATATCCTGGATTTCTTTTCGAACAAGAATAAACCATATGAAACTGTCAAATGCTGCATGCAGTAGGCTACATATTATCATCTCCGTGCGCTGTTGGGGACCGGGGTAGCGTTTAGAGTGATGTTTCAGTTTTTGATTATGTGCTATATGGGCGCCAAATTCTTACGAAATATTCCCATATTTGCATGCTACAAATAAACGTCAAGTAGCTTTTAATGGCGCTGTTGTTGAAACTTAACGCACAACTAGAGGTTGGTTGTTAACACGAATTGAAAAGATTAACATTACAATTTTGTGCATTACCTACTTTATATTGTGTTAATAACATTTAATAGGTTAACATATCTTTATTGAGTTAAATAAAATAAAAAACTCCTCAGAACATTCAATAATATATTTAATAGTAATAATAAAGTGTTAATCAAATTTACTTTATTTTTTATGTCCTCCCCATCCACACAATTTAAAATGGTAAAACGGAATAGTTAAAATGAAAACAGTCACAATTTATTTACCCTCATGAACCTGATTTTCTTGTATGACATTCTTTAAAATATCTTCTTTTGTGTTCCACAGAAGCAAGTAAGTCATACAGGATGAAATGAGGGTGAATAAATAACACAGTTTAAATTCTGGTGTGAACATCTCAAAATACCAATAAAGTAGTAAGCAAACATGGAAATTATGTATATATTAGCCAACAGCTCGGTTAACTGTATTATACACTATATATAGTTTAAAGACCATATATAAAAATATTAATTTTAAAGCTTGATGATATATATCACATTAAGAATCTACTAATTCTAGTACCATTTCTTCCATTTATCACCCATTAAAACCCATCAATATTGTAAGCCAGACATTAAATTTCACTTTTTAACCTTGTGTTACAACACTACCCATTCTGCCCTAAATCTTTTACTGTACACAATGGAACAGGGTAAGGATATTTTCATACTATTTTAAGAATAAGCTCTATATAATTATATTTTAAAATTCTCTTTAAATAAGAATAGTGAAAATAAAACAAAAATAAACACTGGCTGGTGTAAATTAGGTTGAAGCACTTTGCACAAAGCACGTTCGGTGAGTTTATGATGATGATGGTAATGATGATGATGATTATGATGATTGGTTAATTGCAGTAGAGTGTGCCTGCTGAAGGTGGCTGGATTTCTGTAAGGTCCATGTATCCCAGGCTGCAGCGAGAGAGGGCAGCAGCCGGTGTGGGTGTAAGGCGTGTAATATATTTAACTATGGTGAAGTACCGTTTTGAGAATTGGTAATTGCTCACATCCTTCTCTGGTCACGGGGACACTGTCCAGATCTCACCGTATGCACACGTGTGGGATTTCTGAGGTGCACGCTTTCAGGTCTACATGGCACGCAGCCAGACTCATCTCAAGCTTGTTTCCTGACATGACATGCTGACTGACTGATAAGAAAAACAGTAGCACGGAATAAAAACATAATCAGGAATCATCTGATAACCTGGTTATGCTTTCATGTTCACAGCCGTCTTACCGCCTGCTCGAGCCCGAGGCCCGAAGATCGGACCCAACCTTACACTAGCGCTCTTTGCATAAAAGAACATGTCTACAGTCATAATATTTACTTTGATAATGTTTTCACGACATGGCAACTCTGAAGCGGGGATATATGAACTGTCTAAATATGACAGTTCATGTGATTTGGAATGTGCAATGAATAAGGCTCCTTTCACCCTCTCTCTAGCATTTTCTCTGAATAAACAAGCGACTCGGGTCAGGTCCTCCGATGTGTGATCTACTTTGTATGCTGGTGGTTAAGCGTGACATGCTTGGCCCTTAAAATACACCTTTTTTGTTAGAGGGAAATGGACAGAAAAATATACAGAATTCTCTGTAATTAGGTATAAAGGTTTATTTGACTTTGAAGCCACCATAAAGACATGCTGACGGCTGAGGACTGGATGTGCGCGGCTGTACGGGCTTCATCTTGTCTGGAGTAATCTAGCCTCGCGACTGGTTTGAATTTACTGCCCCGCGACAGCAAAATTGTCGTAATCACAAAGTAAATAGATACTTCCTCTCCTATCAGAGCAAGTCGACAAAGCTAGTGAATGAGGGGACTTTCACTGTTAATTGTTGTTTTCCTTCGTACCCTGATTCAAAAACAATATAGCATAATTATTGAAAGTGCTACTTTGATTTAGTAATTTAGTTTGAAAGGGGCTTAAGGAGTTTCAGCAAATTATTCACTTAGGTTTAGTTGTTCTTGCATCTCTTCATGGAAATCAAGACTAATTCAAGATAATATAGTTTGATACTATATGCAGTACAGGGCTACTACTAGATAGATTGTGGTCCAAACACAAAGAAAAATCCATGAATGCTAAATGGTTTGAGTTGATACTATATTTCCACCCAATACATCATATCACCCTTTCTCACCATTTCTTTGCCCCATGCATAAACACTGAATAAACATTATTTCTAGATTTTAAAAATTTGTAACTTTTCTACAAAAATCACCGGCACAGTTGTTCCACCGAACACACATTAAACTGTGAAAAAGATGACAATGTTTTTAATGTTTTTACAGGTGTCTTCACCAGTTAGTCACACTTAAAATATAATGTTAACAGACTGTTAACAGACTGTTGATTCCATGTAATTTGTAGTTCTGGTCAATTCTTGCAATAAATAAATAAAACAAATAAAGCACAATTCACGGTACTCTAGCACATTTCTTACTGTGAACATTTCAAAATTCTAAAATAGGTTTTAAAAAAAACTCACCAGCTGCAAAAACATTCAAGCTAAATTATATAATCAGTATGCTGTACTGTGTCAAATTGAAAAACTACATCGCATTACGTATATGTTTATATGGGACAATGTCTGCTCTCACCAGTTACAGTAGTGTATGTACAGGAATGGCTCACATCATATACTCCTAGAGTTCCCCCATTCCTCTTTCCTAAATCCATTTTTTTTTCCACCTAAAAAATGGAAATATATGATTGAAACAAATAAGTAACTCAATATGCACATACTGTAATCAGAGGCATGTCATTATAGTTGCTACTTCACCGTTTGCCCAATGAACCAGATTCAGTGGTTATGTAGATGAAATAGGCTTTGTTTGTATAGCTTTGGTAACTGGAAAATTATTTTGTGACGTGTGTATATAATGGGAAAAAAATGTAATCATTCAGCATAAACTAATTTGTAAAATTAGAACATAAACAATGCTTATTTCCCTGCATCCAACACCCCATATCGTGTATCTTTATATTACTTTTATAATGCCTCTCTCTTTCCTCTTTTTCTTTTTCCAGTCATAAAATGGTGCCAGGCTGTGACACGAAGGCAGGGGCCGTGAAACCGTACCTTCATCATCAGACTGTACAGTAGAGAGACAGAGTCTCACTCCCGGTGTAAGCGGGGCATAAAAATACTTTGCATGATAAGGAGCTGCACAGGGACTTTGAACATTTTATTAGTATCTATAAAAGAGGCACAGGACGAAGACACAGTGTCTATAAAGCCCTAATGGAGGATCAATTAAGATGGTCAAGCTGCAGAAAGAGACTTTTACAGTGTAGGGTTTTAACACTAACTTTGTCCTTGAACACTTACGTTAAAACCACAAGGCTGGAAAAAAAAATCTGTCTAGTTTTAATTCCACTGCATCACCATTATATTCTGATGGCTAACAGTAAATTAGTTTGTTTACTTGTGTGAGAATATAAAAGTGAGTGGTGAAGGGGAATTTCTACCTGCTTTAGTACACACACACACACTCTCACACACACACACACACACACACACACTATAATATATCTACTTACATAGCTTGCATTATGTAAGGTTTAGTTTAGATTTGAACATTTAAATAGTTTTAGATTTTTGTATGTAAATGTATGTAAATTATGTGTGTATGTACCTACATACTACATACAAACATACAATATAATATAATTATCTATCTATCTATATAATACTTTTTTTTTATATCTATTTAATAACAAAAAAAATATTTCATTTCCGTTTTCATTATTCTGAAATATCATTAAACATCGGAGAAAAATTGGGCAAAAATCAAACAATATTAAAATATTCAATAAATATTTATTTTAAAAAAATCAATAAATTGTATTGATAACTAAATATTCATGTTTTGACTGAAAAGACCAATATTGCTTGTATCACTCATCTGTGTTTATGGAACATTTATAAGTTCTGTATTCTTAGACCTACATGCATACATATTAACTTTTACTTCATCAGTCAATTGATTTAATTATTTATGATTATTTAGGCATTTTTTCATTAGTTTCTCTATAGGCAGGTATCACAACCTCCTTTAATTTTCGAAATACACACATTTCTGGTCTTCCAGACCTCCCTCACCCTCTTCTCTCTTTCTGTCAGGACATAGCATGTCAAATTGAATTACATTTTGAAAACACGACTGGCCATCTATCAAAAACAAGTCAAAAATCTTTCCTGCGCATGTTTATGAAAGACATTTCTAAACTCTTCCTGACCTGAAATGTTTATATCCAGAGTTTACGTTGTGAACATTTTAGATGTCATCAAAACCACCTTGCTCCAGGGGTATAAATTGATTCCATTTGTTGTCTGCCCAAGCGACTGGCCTCGGCTGCAGGAGCCATATGAGGTGGAAACCGAGAAGCTGAAGAAAGCAGTTCTGAGGGGAGATACCAGGACTTTCAGAGGGCTTCGTGATGAGTGAAATCAGGGATGGGGTTCAGTGGGAAATCGCATGCCATGCCTCAATCAGCAACATGGCCCAACAACCAGGGAGGCATGTGTCAATCAAAATGTATCAGTGTGGGTTTGTGGGTAACCAGTAAATCAGTAAGGCTTTTAAGCCATCATTTAAGAAAAACTGAGAGATGCTCTGCTGCACTAGTGTTATAAGTGTTAATACTGCTAAACACCATAAGACCAGGGGCATCTTGCACTATTTTTTGTTTGTTGGATGGGACACTGATGAAAGTTTTGGCTCACTTAATGACTAAGAATAAACAAGATTATGATGGGTATGGGAAAACATCTAGTACTTCTGTGTTGTAAATTGTGTAAATGTGATTAGTGTGTTCTAATAAAGATAAACAATAATGATATATGATAATAAAATAATAAAACTCCTTTACACAAAAAAAACAGTTTGGGCTTTTTTTTTTTAAACAACAAACTTCACTTTCCATATCATCATTTTGTAAAGACAAAAACTTACTTTAACATTTAAATAATATATATATATATATATATATATATATATATATATATATATATATATATATATATATATATATATATATATATATATATATATATATATATATATATATATATATATATATATATATATATATATATACATATTCATAATATCAATATAGTATATTTTATCATTTAATATTATGTATTATTTATATAAAATATTTTTTAGCCATTTCAGTCGTTGGCTAATGTTTATTACTGAATTCAGTCATAGAGAACGCGGTAAAATTACAAAACACCCACACACACACACATCCAAGTGGGGGCATCCCATAGGCGTAATGGTTTTTATACTGTACAAACTGTATATTGTATGGCCCTACACCTAACCCTACCCCTAAACCTAACCCTCACATGAAACTTTGTGCATTTTTACTTTCTCAAAAAAACTAATTTTGTATGGTTTATAAGAGTTTTGAAAAATGGGGACATGGGTTATGTCCTCATAAGTCACCCTCTCCTTGTAATACCTGTGTCATACCAATGTCATTATACAGAGTTGTGTCCTAAAATGTCACAAAAACATGCCCACACACACACACAAACTCTTTAATCCAACCCACTTTAATAACTGCTCAGTGCATTTTATAAACTCTACTCAGGAAGTGACACTAACAAAAGTCAGAACTCATCATAGCTCATTACAGTGAGAAGATATAGTACATTATCAGCTCATCTAAAACACTATCAATTAAAATGGTGCCAAACAATGTTAACAGGATGTCACTGAGAGTATGTATACTATAGATGGATGAAACAAAGTGTGTATGCATCTTTTAGAGCAGAAGCAGCATTAGACAGTCTAAATGCTTTAGTTTAAGCACATGAAAGTGTAAACGAGTGCACACTTTTACAAGCATGCATTAACTCTGTGTGTATATAATTTGTGAACCAGAAGGTGGTTTTTAACTTACAATGAAAGTGGTGTGTGCGAGTGTTCAGCAACGTCTGTACGTATCCACCCTCCACGCTTAGACAGAAAGCAGATGTCCGGAATGTGTTAAAGGACAGTCTTGTTGATAATCAACCTGCTATTAGTGAGGTATGTGGCAGCGGTTCTGCTGGGCTGTGAAGGATTACATTACTCAATCTCTCCTGACGACAAGTGGCTGCTTTCCTCTTAGCGTAGCACACATACAAATGGGTTCGCACTGTTTTGGAGCATCTCCACCAAAACTCTGTCTCTCTGAAGTGAATTATGGTTCTCCGTTTCCTCCTGTGGCTCCAGAGGTCCTGTAAACACAGCCTAAAGTAATGCAACTTTATTCAATTTCCACCATACAGTGGGGCAGAAGGAATCTTTACAAATGTCTGACCCACAGATGAGGTAATAGCAAAATTGGGGGTCCCAACATGCAAAAGCTAAAATGACTGAGAAAGTGTTACATGATAGAGTGGCATAAGGCGTAAAGGAAGAAATAGAGTAATCAAGAGCGGGTGGGAGGGAGTCAATCAGTGCTCTCCCTCTTGACCAGCGGCCAAGCAATGAGACTCAGAGCTGTGGCCGAGCTCCTCTGAGACAGCTGCAACATTTCAGTGCTCCAGCTCAGCTAATTTCCATCAGCTGCTGCTGCCAGAGACCACAAAACGCTTTCAAACAACGGCTCACTTCAAGAATTCTTGTCTCAGGGAGGAGAGAGACGGAGAAAAAAAAATGGCTGAAGAAAAGTATCACAGTGCAGCTGAGAGAGTTCAGTGCATTAGGTTAGCAGATTAATGCAAACTGTGCCCTGGCAGAGGAGTTTGATTGGCCTTCCACAGCAAAAATTGCTTGCAGGTTTGGAAGACGGAGGAGGTAAGTGTGTAAGAGAATGTGGCGGTCAGAAACGGGGCTGGCGTGTTTCGTGTCAAACCCCTTAGCGTCTTCACCATTCATTAACACTTGTCACAGATGCCCATTAGGTCTAAGCCAGTGCCAAAAATTTAATTACCAAACCATTTATTTCATTGTTAGGAAAATAAACCAAAGAAACCTCAGAATGCATTAGGCTGGCTGGTGGCCTCTCCTGTTTTCACCTTCTGCGTTGATAACACCCAGTACACCCTGCAACCGGCCTGGCACACCAAAATAAAGCTCCTCTTATACACCACAAGCCAGTCTGCTCTATTAAAAACAGCTGGCAGGATTTAAACATTCTTTATTTAAGTTCAATTAAGAGAACAACTGATTTAATGAAGGAAGTTATTTATACACAGGGGTTAGTCATCCATGCCGTCCATCGGCTGAGTGCATCACAAGCCAAGAGGAGACCTGTCTCAATAAACTAGACCATTGACATGGAGTGCTTGTAAAAACAACTGGGCCCAATCCATTTGTGATTGAACGCAAGGGAATACAGGCAACCTTTGTCAAGGATGGTTTGGGAAAAGGGGGTTTTGGTTTAGAGAGAGGAGCAAAGGGGCCTTATGAGATTGGATTTGCTGTTTGCTCATTAGAGGGAAGTACAGAAATCATTTGGTCTTAATTTTATAACAAGTATTTTATTAATAATGATAATAATGAAGTTTTAAAACTCAGGGTCATCTTGTAAAATAAGTATAATTTGTTTTTTTAAATGATAATGATATAATTATAATCATAATTTTGTTTAAATAATCTACAAAATGACTTTTGAATTTAGAGAGGTGCTATATAATAAAGTCGAATAAAATGTATGATGATGAGGATGATATTGATGATTATTATTATTAATCACCATCAAAGTAAAAACAGATGTGCTATATAAAATGTAATAAATCAAATGCAATTGATGATGATGAAGATTATCATCATACTTTAAAAAAAGAATAATATGTCCCTCAAGTAGTGCTAAAATAAGTTTTGGAAACTGTGGGGTCTCCTCTTTCAGTATGTTAAAGAGAAAGGTTCTCCATTCAGTCCTGATAGCTGAAAGGAGCAAGGTTTGGTTTCTGAAGGTAGTTTTACAAATTCCTTTAACAGCTTGAGTAACTGATGAAAAATATATTTTGATATTTCTACTTAATTATTATAATTATTATTAGTTTTATTGCTCTGACTGTGTGTTGTTTGGCTCTATCCACCTTATTTTTCCTGCCATTTGTAAATTTTATGGGTCTGGCTTTCAGTCTCATCCATGTCCATTGAATTTTAACTGTGCAAAACCGCTTTTTTTGCTGCTTGATGTTGCAAATTGGTGTGTCTCACTACATTATTTTAATCTATTATCTTAATTATGGACACACTGGTTTGTAGTGCATGTTAAAATTCAATTCAATAAATAATTAATGATTATGATATTGTAATACTACTACTACTACTACATGTACTACAAGTTCCAAGTAAAGCAAGACCTTCGGAGTTTAAACACTGCTCCTCTAAACTCCACTAATCTAGCATTTTAAGTGCTGTGTATGCGCCTTCTCTCTTTCTCTTTCTGCGCGTTATAAAAGAGAAGAGCTATGCTGGAAGGTAGTGTTTGAAGTCTGGGCCCAGGCCCCAGCTCGGCAGTAAAGGGACTCCCCCTGCCTTTCCCTGGCCGTATAAATGACAGCTAGTGAAACCCGAACTGCCGGCTCTTTGTAAAAAAAAACCGGACTATCTGCGCCGCCCTCCCAGTTAATCAAATCCGCGGTAATTGTCATCTGCGGATTTTTAAAGACACAAAAGGGAAATCGTAACTTGACCCACACCTCTTGACTCAGGGTTGTCAGAGTTTGTGTATAGTCATGCTTCGTCGTGTGTTTATGTGTGCGGCCGTATAAAGGCCACGGCTGTCAACTTCATCTTCATCTCCCCTCATCTCACGCTGCACTACTCTTTAGATCTTCAAAGCCAGAAGAGGACAACAAATCACAGCGTCTTGTGAGTGTAAGCCTATAATAACAGTGACAAGGCATGATACTGGGGAGTAAGGCAGTCGGAACAATGGGGGTACCATATGGGATGTTTTTTGGGAGGAGATGGAACTATTTAAGTAGTAAAAGAACATTTGCAACCCAGAGGTGAGCAACAGGGGAGCAACTACAAAATATGTAATACGCAGGTCACCACTGCCTTACGGAGCGATTATACTCCTGTGTCCACTCAGAGCTGAAAGAAAAAACAAAAACAGCTTTCGTATCCCGCAGATGAACTTCAAACTTCACATTAACATGGACTTATCACCTGACCCCAGCTGTTTTGAGGTAACCGAAATATCTGTTACTAACTGGCTGAACAGTATTTGCCATGGGTGGAGATGGTGAGGTTGAAAGGGGCCAAAACAGCTGCAGAGATGGTGTGCGTGTTCTGTTGTGGCTGGACCGGGACAGTGCTGCTGCAGCATTGACTGACAGGTGATGAAGACCTGCACTTCAATTTGCACAGCCAGACTCTGAAAGCGAGTCTCGGCTAATACCGTGTCAAAGGCAGAACTCACATTTGTGGGTAGGAAAGGAAAATGTTTTGATGTTACCATGAGAGACCGAATAGAAAAATAACACTCCATTAAGACGAGTTAGTAGGACTCTTTAACGGGAGCTTTCACTGGGGGCCGGAGACAGCTTTATTTGCCCACCTCTAAGAAAAATAGTTTCACTGGATTTCATAGCTTCGTCCTCCAGGAGTTGAGGTACTTGCACACTTTACAAAGCACTTGCTAAATGGTACATTTTAACATTACAAATGAGGATATGTTACAGGATAATTGCTAAATATACAGAGCAGCACCATAACATTTTACCTGAGTGAGGGAAGAGTCATTAACAAACTCTGCATTTCCTCTTTTGGAGTTGCAGCTGAGGAGTGGTTGCAAAATGTGGGCACCTACCAAAACACAGAACAATTCCTATCATCAATGCGGTGCATGAGAACATCCTACTCTGCCTTTACACTACCAAGGCAGTAGTTTGTTTTCAGATTTGATAAAAAACCTAATTCAGTTTGGAAAACTGAAAAAACAGAGACACTTTACTGTTGATTTGAAATTATACATGTGATCAGACAAATGTGTGAACAAATTTTGGACTAATTTGTGTAAAACAAATAATAAAAATCTGTTAAAGGAGTAATTAAATGTATCAAATCATGTACAAATTTATTGTCATTTATTTGAAAAAATAGAATTATTTATATACATATTATCAATCATTGATAATTGCCTTAACAGTTCAAATGACTGAGATAACAACCTTTCAAGATATATATATATATATGTTTTTTTGTTTGTTTTTTTAATGGAAGCTCTGTTTCATAGTTACATTCACCCTGTGTTAACTGGCCTGTCAATCATCTTGTACAATTTTTTTTTATTATTTTTTTTTTTTTTTTATTACCAGGTTAAATGTTGATTATTAGTAGGCTAGCTTAAACCCCTCTATCTGAACCTCTCTACTTAACCATTTGTCGGGTACATCCGCCATGTTTGTAGTTTAAAACTTTTTATGTGTGCTTTCTGAACCAAACCCTTCAACAAAGTGCAGTGGGTTGTGGGCAATATTAGCCATTAGATTGTACACGGATCACGAGACAGTACACCATCCGGGGACATTTGGCATATTCTTTTTGACATCCTATCCTTTGGGACACACTTAATCTAATCTCACATACTATTTAGGATTGGATAGCATGCACATTGGGACATAAGGATTGGCTCTGACAGATACATGTTAAAGCCACTCAGGTTGCTGTTTTCTCCTGATGATGTAGTCCAAACATCCAGTTTGGTCTTGATGCACAAAGTTGTGATTATTGTCACTTATAACAAAAATATTTAATTTAAACCCATGAAAATGCAGATCCTGTTGTAAATAATGTTTTTTTAAAACTATTCTTCCATTATTACCTCTTAGCAGATTTTGACTCAAATCCATAAAAAAACACATCATGACTAAGTGGTTGAAATGAATGAATGAATGAATGAATGATCTCTTCTTCCTACACATATTTATCATTATTTTACTAACTGAATTATTATTATTTTTTATATATAAATTTTCTTTTTAATATAATAAGTTTATATGAATTATATAATTTATAACAAATAGACAAACACACATTATATTCTAGATAAAAGCTGAAAATGTAACCTCTGCCATTTATGAAAAAACCTGAAGGGACAGATACATAACATTAGTGCTTCAAAAAGTGTCTTAGTAAGTGAGTGTGTGTGCGTTAAGACAGACTGAGTGGCACATTTGATATGGTCTACACAGGTGTCCTTGAGGCCCACAGTTGCTTCCAGTCCAAAAGCTTGAATGAGGATTGACGTCTTTAACTCAACAAATATGAAAGCCATGTTTGGAATGATATAAGGAGAAGAGCGAGGGAACTTGAAACATCAACTCATTAAAGCTTTAAAACTCACTCATGATCTATACCTGAAAATAAAGCTAATAACATCAATAAATCTCTTGGTTTTGGAAATAGATTATAGCAATTAGCTTTAAAAGGAGGCGACTGTTCAAAGCAGGGATTCATGCTTTCTCAGATTTGGAAGCAAAAGCCTGTTTTTCAGTCCAACACTGCATAAAATTAGAGCTTAGACCTAGTGTTTAGTGCTCAAATACTTTGTTCATTGCCTATGTTTTTTATTTATTTATTTTTTATTCCACCGTTAATAGCTATTTGTTTGGCCCAGCATGGCTTCAGGTAATAGTTTCCATTTGAAACAGCACATAGCTGTCTGGAGAAAATAAACACAGGTTTTTCTCTCTTCTCATCATATGACCGAGGGAAGACATAAGGGTTTCATCTATCACACATTGGAATGGTGCAATTACACCGCTGTTGTCATTTGAAACTGATACGCAAGGGAAGTGCACGGAAAGTAAATGCTAACCCCACAGAGAGCACGTTGGTAACCTGCTATTTCTCATGGCTTTTATATTATTCCCTCTCTGCAGGTCAGAGAGTTGCATGTGTGACTTGTTAGGCATATGTACATGTGTGTGAGAAAGTGTGAAAGAAACTCGACCGTATTACTACACTGGGGAAATATGCTTTTCTTTATCACCTCAGTCAGACTTAGTACATTTGATTTTGGTTGCACTCAATTTCCATTGACATGAATTGTGTTATAAAGAAATGGGGAAATGTAACTCTTGATTTCTCTTTGAGTAATCTCATCGAGTCAGACAGGCCTCCTGATAAGACAAAACCACAAGCGCTAGTGCTCTGTGTAAATATGTGTTCACACAGGCCTTGCATGTTTAACAAGCAGATCTCTCTCTGATACGGCAGACTCAAGCCTCTGACCTTCTCGCCATGACACTTTCACTGCTGATATAAATACCTAAATCATCTTGCCCCACTCAGGTAACTCAACACGCTTCACCCCAAGTCTTCGCCCATTGGCCGCATCGCATCACATGCCTAGCACTCTGGCCAACTGCATCGGAGAACCATTAATGCCTGGGGGTTATTTTTATACAAGGCTTTTTTGTTGAGAAGGCATCTGTAAAAAACGCGAGAGGTGGGGAATGTGTTGGGGAATTGGGTTCCGCATTGAAACCGGATCACAACGCCTACGCTAATATGTCCAAAAGGACTGTAATTATGAGGTGATAATGCCTGCTGATCAGGTTGCTTGTTGCCAATGAGAGGGAAGCCCCCACTATTCCCAGAGCCAAGAGGCAGATGGGTCTTCCAGGACTCAGTGATGCAATATCCTCACTGACGGGTTGCAAGGAATGAGCAGGCACTGCAATGTACTGTTGACGAGTTCCCATCACCTACATGATGGTTCAGCGTGTTACTTATAAGCTTAATATTTGCCAGTGCTGAGGTTGTTACAGGCGCATACATAGTATCTAATGTCCAAGTCAATCTTCTGAAATCAATGTACACTACGGAGTAAAAAAACACTACTTGTTGTATGTCTTGTTTTGTTACAATTGTGCAAACCTGGTCATTGACAGGGTTATTACTGTTAACTAAAACCATTCAAAAATATGCAAACTAAGGAAAGGTATTTTATTTTAGCTTGTTGCCAGGGCACTGAGTAATCTAATCCTTAATAGAGACTATAAAGACATATAAAAAAGATAAAAATGGAATAAAATGGATAATGATAAAAACACAAACACTAAAACTTTAAAATTAAAATCATTGTAATTCAACAATGTAATTCAAAATTCAAAAAGAACTAACAATAACGCTGACAAAAACGTCTTATCTATGACTTTATTAATAAACATAATTTGACATTTTTATGTCAAGACAACAGGACAGGCTGTAAAATGCAATGTGGTTTGACTGCCCCAAAACAATGGTATTTATGAATTAATGAAGTCAATAATAATAATGATTAAATAATAATAATAAACTCTTTAAATAGTATTAATTCAATCTTGATATATTTTTTTTTAAGTTTCAAAAAATAGTGTGTCTTAAACTATATAATATAAGTACTGCAGTATCTATCTCATCAAGCTGTCATAATAGCGATGCTTATCAGGAGTATGTGCCAGATAAGGTCAGAGACCAACAGAAGTCGCAATGTTGGCTAGAAATTGAATATCTGAGGTAAGAGGTCAGATAGGGGCCAAGGGTCAGGATCAGGGACACCAGAAGAGGCATGGCTTTATCAGCTCTGTTACAGAAGGGTAGACAGACACAGTGGACTGAAAGACAGAGCCTTAATTATTTCTGACACATATGGTCTAGCCCCAGTTGCTCCACACAGCACCCTATGGAAATATACCGAGTCTGTTTATTCACCGTCTCACATTCACACTCATTTCCTTTTCATGTTTTCGGGTTATGTTCAGATTTTCCAGGTTGGGATTACTAATGCAGGGTAAAGAGAGAGGAAAAAAGCGATTTTAGCACTCAGTGGCTGAAACCACATTTAGAATTCCACCTTTACGATCCTCAATTAGCTCTGCTTCAGAAAGTATATAGCTGATGAAGCTACTCTGATGGAAAAAGTCTTTGTCAAATTTGTTCTGAAGTCTTTTAGTATGTGCCTTTGTGAGCGAGTAAATATTAACCACATTCTGTACAGTACTTAGAGTCAAAAATCTAATTATACAAATGTGTGATTTCTCCAGTAATCTCTCTGTTAAATTCAAACGTCTATTTTTAAACCGTCTAGAATAATGTCCTCAAAACTCCAATTCCATTATCAAATTCCTATACTGATGAACTAATGAAAGTGGATTTTAATTTAAAGGTTGAATAAGACAACGATATATTTTTTTTTTTTTTTGTAAATCTATTTTTAGGTTAGGTTAGGTTGCTCAATGGCAAGTTTAATTGTGACAACTTACCCCTCACAGTGTGACAACATACCCTGCTTTTTTCTGTTCAATAACAGTGGAAATGTTCAATGTCAAAGTAGCCCTGAATTTAACTGAGACTTAACCAAAACTGACGGACCCCGACAAATATTCTGTGGCATTGGTATCCCCATCTCTGATATACACTACTCACAACTTATTCACGAGTTATGGCCTTTTCTCTCTTTTCCAATTATGAAAAGCTGACTAAATTTGTCATTGCATTAGCAATGGTTTAAAATGTAACAGTCATCCAAATTAAACCAGAATAAAGTTTAATTATATTAACATCCTATGGTGTTAACTCAGCAGATGAAATGGAGACACTGCCCTAAAAGTGATATTGCTTTCCACTTTAATTAATTTGGTTATACAAATTAAACATACAGAGATAATGGTTCCTAGTAGTTTGATTAAAGACTGATTGATAAAACACCAGCAAGCTGCTGCACCCAGTGACTTTCCAGGGAAAAAGCATCTACTGCTTGCATAGGAGTAGTTCCAGCTAAAAGCAAAAAATAAATGGTACTCACTGCTTATTGATAGGTAAAGGTTTCTCACCAACATGGTCTATTTGTTTTCACTGTAAGAAAATAAGCATGTTTTTTATAGCTGTTGATTAAAATAGAAACATTACATATGACTGCATTGGACTTGGTTTGTGACCCAACACCTTTCTTCAACTGTACTAAAAAAAGCCCAGGGGAAAGGGTTTTTATAAAAACATTAGTTGAGGAGGAAAAAACTGGAGAAAAGCGATTATGGAGTAAATTATATCAGGTATCTTTCTCACACCCACTTTCCATTACACACACACACAAAATGAAACTAGGGGCAATCAAACAGCCCATGTAACACCCTCATGTATGGGGCTGCCTGTGGTCCTGTCAAGGGCCAGCAGCTGGGGGACAGAGGAGAAGGCAGAGGGGGGCGTCTGACCCAGGGTCCAGGAGTTATTTTGCAGACAGGTTGGCTCCAGTAGCAATGAGTCATGGCCGTCTGCTGCCTACAAGCTGGCCAGAAGGGTCTTTTATTTTATCATGATGCTAACCACTGCTTCATTCACTTACAGAGTATTGCCATTTACCCTTTCCAAATCTATGGCTCCTTGCACGGCCACTGTGTAGGGAATGAGCTGTACTGGATATAAACAGCAGACTGGAGTCAAATGCAGAGAAATCAGTCTAATGTTGACATGCTCCCTTCAAAGGCGCTCATATTTAAAGGAAATTCTGGGTCAACTGAACATTCATCAAACGGAGAACATTTATCAAAGGGGGGAAAAAATCCAGACAAGCTTTATAAGTGTTAAGATTTGTAATGAAAGAAAAATTCTATATATTTTAAGATGAAGGCTATTACTATTTTTATGTAATGTTTAAAAAAAATCAAATTACAAACTGTAGCTGCATTTCTGGGTGTGTGTGTGTGTGCATGTGTGTGTGCGTGTGTGTATAAATATATATATACAGGTGCTTCTCAATAAATTAGAATGTCGAAGAAAAGTTTATTTATTTCATTAATTCAACTCAAATTGTGAAACTCTTTTTTATTAATTTTATTAAATTCAATGAACACAGACTGAAGTAGTCTAAGTCTTTGGTTATTTTAATTGTGATGATTTGGGCTCAAATTTAACAAAACCCACCACCAATTCACGATCACAACAAATTAGAATATGATGACATGCAAATCAGCTAATCAACTCAAACCACCTGCAAAGTTTTTCTGAGCGTTCAAAATCGTCTCTGACGATTATTGACACCCTTCACAAGGAGTGTAAGCCACAAAAACGAATTGCCAATAAGCTGGCTGTTCACAGAGTGCTTTATCCAAGCATGTTAACAGAAAGTTAAGTGGAACGAAAAAATGTGGAAGAAAAATATCCACAACCAACCGAGAGAACTGCAGCATTATGAGGATTGTCAAGCAAACTGGATTCAATAATTTTAGAGAACTTCACAAGAAATGGACTGAGGCTGGGGTCAAGAGCCACCACACAAAGACGTGTCAAGGAATTTGGCTACAATTGTCGTATTCCTCTTGTTAAGCCACTCCTGAACCACGTCATTGGTTCAAAGTCATTTTTCAGATGAGAGCAAGTTTTGTATTTCATTTGGAAACCAAGGTCCTAAAGTCTGGATGAAAGGTGGAGAAGCTCATAGTCCAAGTTTCTTGAAGTCCAGTGTTAAGTTTCCACAGTCTGTGATGATTTCGGATGCAATGTCATCTGCTGGGTTTGGTCCATTTTGTTTTTTGAAAACCAAAGTCACTGCACCTGTTTACCGTGAAATTTTGGAGCACTTCTTGTTTCCTTCTGCTGACTCGCTTTTTGAAGACGCTGATTTCATTTTCCAGCAGGACTTGGCACCTGCCCACACTGTCAAAAGCACCGAAAGTTGGATAAATTGACCATGGTGTTGGTGTGCTTGACTGGCCAGCAAACTCACCAGACCTGATTCTCTAAGGGGTATTGACAAGAGGAAAATGAGGAACAAGAGACCCAACAATGCAGATGAGCTGAAGGCCACTGTCAAAGAAACATGGGCTTCCAGACCACCTCAGCAGTGCCACAAACTGACCACCTCCATGCCACGCTGAATTGTAGCAGTAATTGAAGCAAAAGGAGCCCCTACCTAGTATTGAGTACATGTACAGTAAATTAACATACTTTCCAGAAGGCCAACAATTCACTAAATGTTTTTTTTTTATTATTGGTTTTATGACGTTTTCTAATTCGTTGAGTGAATTTGTTAAATGTGGGCCAAAATCATCACAATTAAAAGAACCAAAGACTAAGACTACTTCAGTCTGTGTGCATTGAATTTATTTAATATTTTATTTTAATACATGAGTTTCATAATTTGAGTTTAATTACTGAAATAAACTTTTTGAGAAGCACCTGTGTGTGTGTATATATGCATATATATATATATATATATATATATATATATATATATATATATATATATATATATACACACACACACACACACACACACACACACACACACACACACAGAGAGAGAGAGAGAGAGAGAGAGAGAGAGAGAGAGAGAGAGAGAACAAAACAATTCTAAAGAACCTTTTCCGCTATGAACGTTCTTTATAGTGGAAAAGGTTCTTCAGTTTTTTTTCTAAAGTTTATCAAAAAATGGTTCTGTTCACTGAAGGATTATTTGGGTAACCAAAATATTTTTTTCTGTAGACTTTAGTCAGGTTAGACACCATATTCAGTTGAAAACAAGCTCACATAATTTTTATAACTCAAAACTTTCAAAATTCATTCATGGAGTTTTTTTTTTCTCTCTTTCTGAAAGACGTTTTGTCAGGTAAACAATCCACATGTCATTAAACAATATTACAATCCAGTGACCACACCGCATCTATCCCTCACAGACTCATTTTCATTCCAAAATGAACAACGGCGATATTCTATGGCGAAGGTCTATGGCATGACTGTGAAAACCCCTTCTGAACCATTATATCTAAGAGTGTGTTAAGTGATAAACATTAACTTTATGTATTCAATCTAATCTCACTTTACATAAACACAGCTACATTGTACCAGTCACTTCATATAGAACCACTTCAGCATGAAGCTTATCATTAATAAAAATCACTACACAAACAACAAAACCACCCTTTCCGCTGAAGCAAATACGAAAGCGTGATATCTTTAGGATTGAACAAACTGAAGACTTACACATGACAGAGCACTGAAATTAAACTGAACCGCAATAAAGTCACCCCAGGGCTTGGGTTCAGTCCCTTGAATTCAGGGGCAGATTGGACCAAACACCAAAACTGAGTAAATTTGTGTTTCCTTTCTGCAATCAGATACTATAGAGGCAGATGGACATCCTCAAGACGGAGATTTTACAATTGAGGCTGTGAGCACTGAACTCTTTCATTGTCTCAGCACTGTCTGCACTTGTACAGATCTTCCGCAATTGTTCTCGGGAAAAAAAAGTGAAAGCCAGATCTGATCGCCTTACTTTTCAGGAAAAAAGGTGAAAAAACATGCAACCTAAAACTCTTCGGAACTCAATGTGAAACAGAAACGGGCGAAGGCGTTGAGAGAGAGAGAGAGAGAGAGAGAGAGAGAGAGAAAGAGATGATGAGAAAGGATGAACAGAGATGTCATGTTGAGCAGCGTAACCTAAGGCAAGGTAACAAACAGAGTTCTCAATTGTGTCTTAATTTGTGTCTCACCACAAACTTTCCCTGCTAACTTTTTGGAAATGGTATAAAGTGTAAATATAAGAGAACTGGCACATGTACTGCAATTAAATATATTTTTTTTCTACTTATAAATCATCGATTCATTCGTCTGTGAAAAAATGTCAAATTACAAAAAGCCTATCTATAGTACAAACATGCACACAAGAATGGAAATCAAGACACTCCAACTGAACACAAAGAAACATGTTCTCAGGGATTTCAAGCAAAGAAACAATGACACAACCTTGACAAAACATGCAGAAAAGGTAACGTCCACAGATAGATGAATGACAGGTTAAACCTGCTATATGTCAAGAAACACTAAAATGTCAGAAATCTGAATTATTGTACTTTCTATTAAACATATTATTTCATTGCATTAGTTGCACAAGCATTAATTAATCTGAGATTAACTGGTATTGAAAATTATTTCAATTAGATTGATTGAAATAGTTGTTTGTCTGTAGAAGACTGCAAGCCATATTGTTTCCTTGTGCGCTGGTTAATTGTTGGGGATTTTTTGTAAATTGAGAGTTCACAGACGCAAAACAGGACTTTATCTGGTGGATCAGGTATGTATGGGAAAAGCGACTCACTTGCCCTCTAGATAAGGAGGTACAAGTTTTCAGTTTGCGCTAGCGGCGTATCCTGTTACTAATACTGCACTGGTTTTGTTCCTCTGCAGGGATGTCACATCCCTGAGGGAAAGGAACATCAACTTCCACAATTCTCTCTCTCACTCCATACTCACACAAACACTCACACACATGTAAATATCAACTAAAACCTCTCACACACTCTCTCTTTACCTCCCCTCATCCATCGCACAAACACTCACACCATAAATACCACCTCTTGGAAAATAACGTCCTCATCTGCACATTCACCAAGTCATTTTCATTATGTCTCTTGCTGGTTTTCCAAAAGATAATGCATCCTTTGGAATATGCGTTATGATTTTTAAATAAAAGGAATTGTTATATACTCTGAAATCTACAATAATTACCTCACATTTGTCATTTTAAAACATTATATGAAGAACAAATGTTAGAATTATAGTAGAAATCCTTTCAATGAAAGTCGGTGGTGACCACAATTTTTAAATAAGACATTTTCTGGAAAGCATAGCAACTTTTTGAAGAGAGTAACATATTTTTTTTGCAAATTAAATTTTGTTCCTAGCAGAAATGTATCATATGGATTCAGAGGATTGGAATAAAATGTATGAGTTGCATGGACTGTTGATTGACACTGGTTATTGAAATACATTATTGATTCAGCTATACCTTTAAAACAATACCTTTAATGTGGCCTTATAGACAGAGGAAAGAGAAAATCATTAAAAGCTATTTTGTTTTAGTATCCATCTGCTGTCTTGTCCAGTATTTGCCTGTTGAAGGAAGGTCTGTGTGACTGAGGTTACATGGGTCATGACACACAGTTGCAGGTGCATCTTAACCTCTGCAGGCAAAGGTCAAAGGTCAGAGAAACTCAAACCAGTTACACCAATTACTCTGTAAACCCATCAAATATAAGTCTTGCTCTGTTATCTATGTAATTTAAGAATTAGTAGGTAATAGTGCCACTTTGTCTCTTTAAAGTGTCACTAAACACAAAAAGGCCAGTGGTATTATCCTAGCAATAAAGAAACCCATTAACACCTCATTAACGGGATATCCTGTGGTGGTCAGGCACAATCGTCAACAATTACAATTACATTTCACCGATAGCAGTTTGTTTGGATGAATGTTGAGCGTAATGTTACATTTAAATTATGAATGTATGAATGCATTTCAACAAGTCTCTCTGTTTATCAGAATTACACAGAAATTCCGACCGAAATGTTGACAGTAAATCACAGAATAAGGCTGTCCTCTTTGTGCCAAATTGAAATCGAATTAGGTCTCTACATAAGATGTAAAAATATAAGCAAATTCATGCTAAATTCAAGCACATTGTTTTTTGTAATATGTTCCGAAATATGTTGCCAACATAGTCATTGCAACCACCTAAAAATACAAAGTCTTAATGATGTAATGCCACAGCTGAGTAATATTTTTGGCACTACAGCAGAGTTCAAAAGCTTAAGCCTTTTGCTAACGTCCTCCAAGACAAATCTGTCAGCAGCGCAAAGCGAGCATGACTGTGTGCGAAAGGTCTACTGAAAGCCATTTCCCTTTGAACAATAAGTAACTGTGTAGAGAGTCCCGTCTCTGTGTTATCCAGCAGGTCCCTGCTTTCCCACCTACATCCGTAGATGCATTTGACAAGTCTTTGTTCTTCCAAATTCTCAGCCATTCACTTTTACCTCTCTATTCTCACTCACTGACCTCCCCTGCGGAACACTAAGGGAGATATTTAAGTGGATTTTTGGCATTCCTCTGCTGTCGTCCTAACCCTGCTGTTTACCTTGTCTTTCAGGGGAAGTTCTGGCCCATCAGCCTCTGCCCATCCTCCCTTGAGAGTCTCCAGACTGGTTTCACAGTAGGTGCTGTTCTCACCTGAACAGGTAGTCATTAACTACTCACTGTCACTCCAACACACGACAGCGCTCCGGCCTGTCAGCACCCTTGTATCGGGAGCCTAAAAGCTCTCTTAGCATATTTAAACTCTAAAATCCTCAAGTGCTTCTAATCCCAATTGAATTTTGTTTAGACATATGGCAAGGTAATTTGAAAAGCCATTTTCTCTCCACTGAAAACATTCCGTTGCTATTGTGCGCGTTCAACGAAAACATTTAACGTGAACATACATACAGTATGATCAGATACAGCACATATTTACAAGCCAGACAAAGACATTATTATTCACCTGGTGTAGACATTGCCACTTGCTATGAAACAGACACCGGGTTTGAATAATTTGACTGGGAAACTTGAGAAGAGCATGTTCACACACATATACAGTACTTTCATTGTACAAATGCGCTTTACCAGACGTTCATGCATTCTCTAAATGATTTGGCTTGGCACAAAGGAAACACACGTCTCATGTCCTTGTTCCTGAGCACTGACAGTTTGGTCAAACAGGTCTTGCAGGCTTCACTGAGTTTGACTTATTAAAATTAGTTTCCTTTTGTTGCATCTTTACTCAAAACTATCAACTTTTGCACTTTCAGGCTTTCCTCTCACCTGCATTCAGCCGGTCACCCTGTGTGTGTGTGTACGTGTCTATGAATATGGATGTAGTCATAGTAAACATTTCACTCCGACTGATGTCAGCAAGAGTTCATCCAAGCTGAAGAGAGAAGCTGCCAGAACAGTCAAGTCTGAACACGCTCTTACAGCAGAAGCATCACACCTCTCTCATGCCATCTTTCAGGTGCCCAAAAGGACAACGAGTTGCCAAACACGTTAGCAATGACCTCCAGAAAACTGTTTTTACAAACTCATTTTCTCAAAGGCTTCTTGTTCAATGAAGAACAAGTCACTTTTGAATGACATGTCTCTCTTTACAGTGTGTTCAGGGCTATTGCTGAACTCCCCGGAGACTGATCTCCCTCTGCTGGTTACACAGCACTCACATATGCATCTGTATTAACATTTTAGTTTAGGGACCAGTTCTAACTTTTAACTAGTAGCTTATTAGTATGCGTATTACAAGCACATTGGCTGTTTATTAGTACTTATAAAGCACATATTAATGTCTTATTCTAAATAACCATATATTAGATTGCTTATTCTATTGAATTTAATAACTACCTTACTAACTACTAATAAGCAGAGAATTAGTAGTTTTTTGAGGAAAAAGTCATAATTAATTAATAGTTAGAATTGGACTCCAAACTAAAGTGTGACCACATCTTCAATAAACTGTACAGTCAGTTCACTTGTATCTTGTTTTTGCTAAAGGAACTGGAATTGAAATCAAAACAAAATCCAACACATCAGCTCTGATCAACCAAACATCTTTATACAGCTGGAAAATGTTCATGATAAAAGCATTTCTGTAGCTCAATCAATTAAACATGGCACTGGAAACTGCAGAGATTTGATTCCTGATAGGATTTTTTTAAAAGGGAAAAATCTGCCTAATTATGTGGAATACAATTCTAAAAATATATTTTTAATATATTCCGTGTATATATATATATATATATATCTTTTTTTTTTTTTTCACACACACATGCACATTAATAAAGAGAAATATTATTACAATTTAGATATTAATTTTCTATTTTAATAAATTTTAAAATGTCATTTATTCATGTGATGGCAAAGCTATATTTTCAGTAGACCTTACACTATCTTCACTGATTAATAATTTTGTGGAAAACAGATTATTTGATTAACAGAAAGGTTAAAAGAAAGCCATTTATTTTAAATACAATATTTGCAACATTTGAAATGTCTTCACTGTCAATTTTGATCAATTTATTGCATCTTTGCTGAAAAAAAAAATCTGACTCCATCAGGTCAGGCCACTTTTCAGGGCTTATCAAGTCTATAACTGACATAGGCCGGCTGTGTAATGTGAATTAAGAAAACAGTAACTTAAAACACCAGTCTCACTCCAATAATGTACTTTACATGATCATTTCAAATAATCCAGTATGACAAAACGTCTTGCTGTGTTTTAGTGACAGCTTGTTTGGCAAGGATGAAAACTAGAGTTTGAGAGAAAGGGAAGCCAGAATACTTTTCCAACAGCGCACATGTTTAGCCAACTCTCATCCTCTCCTTTCTTCCTCTCCAACAATGGAAGGCTAACGAGTGGGAGGAATGGAGAAGGAAGAGATTTGCTAGCAAAAATAAACAGGCGAAATAAACCCTAGCTGTATTGGTGTAAGGTTGCAGCACTGAGAAACAAGAGGCTGTGGATGCTAAAGTGATGAGGATAATCACGTTGCTGCTGAAATCAATCCACATGAAGACTGCAAACAGCAGCCAGAAGATGGTCACAAAGGGTTTAGCTTGGTGGAGCATGTGTATAAAGCATTATCATGAGCTTTTTTTATGCAAATAATATCTATTCAAGAGATACTTGAATATTTGCTATAGTTAATACTGTTTTGTGATCTCATAATAAGAGATAAAATATATTAAAGCAATTACTGACACTGACATTAAGTTTGGAATAGTTATGATTTCTTTTGGAAGAAGCCTTGCTCACCAAAAAAACAGAAATAATGTGAATATTATTGCTAATAACTATTTTCTATTTGAATATATTTTAAATACTTATTTATGAATATTTGTTAAATATTTTTATTATATATTTTAAATTGCTAAATTGATTCACGATATTACTGTTTCTATAATGTTTCCATTAAAATACCTTCAGTGTTGCACAAAAGAAAGAACGTCATACAGGTTTAGAACGACAAGGCTAAGTAAATGAAGACAGAATTTTCTTTTTTTGTGTGAACTATCCCTTTAAGAGTGTGCCAAATAATATCTTTAACTATAAATACATACGTCTGAGTGAGATAATCAGTGCATTGATGTTTTGGCAATAAGGTTTTCATGTGAAATGAGGCATGCTGGGATAAGGGACCAGAGGAAGTATCACATGTCTGTGTGTGTGTGTGTGTGTATGTGTGTGAGTGAAGGTGAGTCAGTCAACACACCTGAATAAGTCTGAACTCTGTCTGAGTCTAAGCTTCTAAGCAAAGATGCCTCTGGTTTCACTTCTTATTCTTTCTCCCTCACTCGCGCCAAATTTCGAGACCCAGTCGCTCACCTGCCTGACTCATTGTGTGTGAATGTGTATATGACAAAAGCAGGCCTGGCTGCATCTCTCCTCAGCCACAAAGATTTACACTCCCTCTTCTGAGCCTGGGAAAGGAAGTGCACCTGTAATTCTAGCCGGACTCTCAAGGTTACAGGTTCAGTTAAACCACTTTATTTCAGCTCAGATCTGTTCCTCTGCCTTGAGCCTAAACAAGGATTACTACAAACTGTACTCGAGCTCATAGTACACAGCAGCACAATGTAAAACAACAGCATTTTCGACTAAAACTCGAATAAAAGCACAAACATCAGAGCATTTTACACTTGTCTAGGTTGACTTTTTGTTGTGTACCATGTGTTTATGGGAAATGATGCTGCATGCTTATATGTGACACCATAGGTTTATGACATATCCATGTCCATCTCAACAGGTCAAACTAAATAAACAAGAACCAGTAAACATGACCATTAAATAAAACATGTTAATGAATTCTTTGGTAAAACATTCTAATAACATTTAGAAAAAAAACATGGAAGAATGGGTAACATTAGCCTACGGTAAGTTATAAACCAGGTGGCGTAAATTTGGCCCACATGTTAGTTTGGAGTCATTCATATTTCTATGATCATTTTTCTTCCAATAATTCAGAATACTAGACAAATGCTGTCAACACAATGCTTCATAAGGAGTGAAAAAGAAAACAGATTGAGAGTACTTACTTCCTGTCATACTGTTGAAAGGGTCCCAACGATGTAATGGAATGATCTATTTTTATGGTGGGGGGTGCATAATTCAGAATAATATTGGTAATAAAAACTGAATTAAACTGAATATTGATTAAAAAAATTAATTTACCAAAAATGAACTGCATGCCAAATGTATTCATAAGACACAAATTCTCTGTCATCTATACTGTGGTACATCTATAGTGGTACTTGATAAAGTATCAGCACAATCCCACAATCTAGCATTTCTTTATATATAAAAAGTAAAAAAAAAAAAAAAAGAAAGAAAACATGATGTAAAGGTACCGTACGAGCAAAGGAAAGTTTTTAGAGGGTGTAAATGAAAACTGCCATTTGGAGGAATTCATTTGCTGGAGTATTTGAGTAAATATTATCAAGATATTTCTCTGTGTTGGACAGTCAATCCATCATGGCTCAAATAAGTTCAAGTATAAGCTCAGTTGATTCACTTTGTCATACTTAGTCACTTTGACTTTTAAAGGTGGACAGCTATCCTCCCTTCCAGCCAGTTCTGCTGCACAAAAGAAAAAAAAAACATTAACACCCTCAACTTCACTTCATCATGGACGGTTGCATGCCAGAGGCAAAGAGAAATAAATTAATGGCAAGATGAAAACAGCTAGCATGACAGACATGGCTAACTTAAGCAGGCCTTGGCTACACACTGAACCTGCTGAGAGTCTGTGGAGCCAGGCCTGAGGACAGTAGGGTCCTGACCGAGCTCAGGAATTAGTAACATAGGTGGCTCAGTCAAGTCATTATGTACATGTAGTATTAGTTCCGAAAATGATCTATTAAGTTCAAGAAATCTGGAAATGAAAATCATATTCTCATAACACTCTGGTGGAAACAGTGATCCTTTTATAGTAATTCCAACAGCTAGATGTTCCATTTCTAAGGTCCCTCATGGGATTTTACAAGAAGCGATTCATTGACTGCACAGAAAATTAGTTAACCACCCATTGCACAGAAATAATGTTTCATCTTTTTTTTTCTTCGCATGAACAAATAAATAAATGAAATAATAAAGGACAAGTTGCTAACAGTGCAAAGTCTTGAAAGATTTAAGAAGGCATTAAAGCAAATAATTGCAAAATTAAAGTAACTGAGAGTGCAGTTGAGAATCAGTTCATGAAATTTGTAATGAATTGGAATTTTTTTTACTTTAAGAAAGGACAATAAAAATGTGAAATTTAAAGAACTGCAATATGCATCATTTTTGTAGGTATTTTAAATGATTTAATAAATGAGTTGGAATTTACTTTGGAGGTTAGTTCATCCAGGATACATTTCGAGGGTAATTTGATTACTACTTTATTTGCAAAGGACACAGATCGTAATTCTACTCGCTACTTGTTTCCATCAGACTTCTTTAAAAAAGGGATTACCTAAGAGTCAATTGTACAGATTGAAGACGATTTGTTATTCAGATTCTGACTTTTTTGGGAAATTGAAGATCATGAAAATATATTTTTAGATGGGGTTACCCTTCTGAATGGGTTGATGAAGAATTGGATTCGGCCTTTCTGAAAACACGGACTAAAAAAACAAGACAAAAAATACAACAACAACTTTATTTTACTTTCATGACATCTCATTCATCTAAATCCTATTTGAAAAGATCAATTAAAAAAAAAAAAAAAGAAACATTGGAATTTGTACTTTGTACGAATCTTCTGATTTGGAATCGAGTTCTCTTTTTCAGCATCCTCCATTGATTGTATTCAAACGATCAAAAAAATGGAAGAGATTATTTTGTACATTCACGTTTTCAGAGTTATGATCCTAGTCCATCTCAGAGATTCAGTGCAATAATACATTTAAATAGCCTTTTTTGTCATCCAAGACCTGTCAAATCAATTCTGTTCTTATTTGTGCTTCGTCCCATGTCTGTTACCAGTTACCTGTTAAGTGAGGTTGTGTATATATAATATAATAAGTGCTAGTATCCATAGTGTGGCTAATTTAATTTAACAATATATAAATATATACAGTATACGTATATGTGACTAACCAGAGGTGCAAACAGTGAAAAACTTGTAGGCTGACATTAGGAGTGGTCCAGTAATACACTTCACAGATCTCTTTCTAGCTGTTGGTAATATGACACTATTACTTCTTACAGCCCAAATCTGTAACAGGTGATAGATGAACTGCAGAATTCTTTTTGTCCTTCACATTTAAGTGCTTGTCAGAGGGGATATGAGGCACAGAGCTCTATCCACAAGAGGAACAGAAATGCCTCAGAGTCCATCTCAGACGAGCTTTTATGGAGCTCTGAGCCGAGCAGGGCAAGGGGGATAATTGGTCAATGGATATTTCAGACACTCAGACTCAAAGTTCCAGCTTTCCAGGTCTCAACCGACCGGAAGCAAGGGCTTCTGGGATAGATTTATACGAGTTCTGGCCTAAATTGCACATGTCAGGGTCGACTCTCTCTAATATTAATATTAATTCCTTTTTGAATGGAAGCTGATTCTGGCAAGACTAGCACGTCTGGAGTTCCAAGTAGTTTTCCATGAGTCTAATGCAGAACTGAGGCTTTGCAGATATGATGACAAAAACCACCCCCCTTATTTCCCCGATTCTTTTTTTTGTCTTTTTCCTTTCTCACTCTCACTTTTTTTCACTCCACCTCTCACTTTTTGCTTTTTGTAAATACCACAGTTTCCTCAGTTTCTTCACGAGGGTCCGCAAAACATTAATCTGGACTATTAGAAATAAGACTCTCGCTTGTTGTTTTAGGAAAAATATACCTCTCAGAAAGAAGAAAAATAGCACTGGCGAGATCTGGAAAATGACAGTGTACTCTACACGGCTACATGTGTACAGAATTACCAATTGGAATTTCCCTCATTACACAAATCTTGACATTTTCAGGTATGCTGCACTTTATATTTTAAGTCTGCAAAATTCCTCAGAGGTCCTCCAGTTCTTATCATCACTAGGCTCAACTCTTCAGATAGATCCTTTACTGCTTGGTTGGTTTTGACATTCATTTCCATATAATTTTAGTTGAAAATATGAGATCAGTTGACTAAATATATAACGTAACTCTAGATTAAGCTACGGGCCTGCTTCTGATCTGTCCCCAAGCAGCCCGATCGCTCATAAACACAAGCGCTTTGAGTTCGTTTACATTGTAGCGGCAGCCAAAGACATCATTATACCTGATCCCACATGTGCCAAGAAGTGCTATTCAGGCTTAAGGAAGGAGGCCTGTACTATTGCAAGAAGCAGGACCGCACACCTACTTACTACTACTTCCCTTGCAGGACAATTACCAGCTGCGTATCAGCAAAGCACAGTGGCCACTGCCAAAATTCAGCCCTTGTTTGTACAAGGAATCCATGGATGAAATATGCTCATTTGAAACTCTTGTTCAAAAGTGTGTAGACCACAAGACTTCTGAGGATTACTTGTGTTTTGCATGGTCTAAATTATATTGAGAGCAAAACAGTGCCTTTCTGATGCATCGCGTTTTGTCATTGTTTGTCACACAATTTTGGACCAGGTCACACTACAGTATATGTTAACAGCATTGATCTCAATTTTGAAAACAATTCCATCCACGAAATTCAGACATCTACTTTGCTTCCAAACAGGTGATGCAAACAAATTCTGAGCCAACTTTGGGAATCGTTGCTTTAAAGGAATGCTAAAAGCCATGTCCCTTAACAGAACAGTCAAATCCACTTTGCACTAAATAAATCTACATTAGGCTTCGTTAAACTCTCCTGCTTTGGAATAAATTGTACAACTGTACTCTACACTGAACATATATAAATACAAATATCTTCTATTCATGTGAAAAACGATAAGAGATCAATATCTCACATTACAGTTTATACTTTGTTTGAGCAATGATATTTAATGAAATGATAGCTCTATGAGCTGCTGCCTTGTTTGTTCTTTGTGTTTTTGAAAATTTGCCTAATTACTGACTTTCATTCCCTTGAACTGTCTTGTACCGATTTCAATATTTGCACATGGTCCATGCTTCTGTCATATACTCCAAAGAAAATACCTCCTTGGTATTCTTTGCCATTTCACCGGAATCAAGAGGACATGCAAAAATATCTGGAAATAGTCACAAGGCAAACAAATAACCCAACATTAAATATTATATGCAGCGATGTTATTTGTTTCCATCTCAGATGTCCTGTGCACGTTAAAACCTTGAGAAACCTGCTCTCAGCAAGACCAACAAAAATTGCACGTTTTCCAAAAAAAAAAAAAAAAAAATGATAAAAGGGGATTAATAATAATCCATTTGAAATTCCTTTTTGTAGAGGGACATCTATTTCTCTGTAAGACAACTTATCTTGCTTTGTTTTGGCTTTTTTTTTATAGTTTTTATACTTTTCTATATTTCTGAACACTAATTTAACTATATTATATAAACTTGTATTTAATTGTTCTGTTAAAACATGATTATTTAGACCATAGGAAAACATTGTAGTATAAACTAAATTATCCTCATCTGACAACTTCTGTCAGATCAAGGGGGTTGAGTGTGAGGTTATTTAAATTTTATTTTAATGGGGCACCAAATGTGATTTTTATAAATTATCAGAGAAAGATAGAAAGCTAAGTAGACATAAGTAGTATCCATCCCTCTCAGTCTTCTTGCAGTAGTGTATCTAATGATGCACAACTAGGAAATAATGAGGAAATGAAAGCCAAACAGTCAGTATAAGACTAAGCACTGAACTGATGGATATATCACTGCATAAACAACCACTCTAACACCCAATGGTACTCAAAACATAAGTGCAAGTACAAGCTTGTTCATATATAAATTGATGAGTTTCAGTTGCAAGTTAGTACAAATGTTACACCACAATAATATGATTTAGTGATTTGGATCTTAAATGTCAGTACACAGGCTTTGGCAGTGCCCTACTAAAAACATTGTGCTGCTGACTCTTAATATCTTAATACTGGCCCCTGTGAAAAGGCCTTAAAGAGTCAGCCTATGACTTTAGCTTTTGAACTCGCCATGCATTTAAGAAACATTATAGTGTTGTGCTTGGCCTGAGGCAAAATCAGCTATACGCGTTTAGTGTAAAATTCTGGCTCACTCAGAGCTCTGTTGACGGCTTGCTGGCCTAGAAACTTCTGGCCTCTGTTTTCTGTCCATGGACATCTTACATGCTAAATGTTAGGTGGAGTTTCTGAAGTTGTCATTACTTGGCCATGTTGATGGAACAAGGCAGGATATAGAAGGACATAGACACAGGACACAAGCAAACAGAAGAATCTTTGTTACCAAGACAGATAGAAATAACTCATTATAGCTCATAAACTTTAATTTCTAAACAGATATTAAAAATCTAGTCATCAATTGTGACCAGTTACATGGTTAAATGGTTACAGAGAAAAACTTAACTTCATATACTAAAAGACTGAGGATCACACACTACTAGACTTTCACGTTTTTATGAACACAACAAACATGTGCCTTGAAATGCATGACAAATGAAGCAATATGTGCTCTAAAATCAGCTTAGAATATCAAATATGACTGATGTCCTACAACTGGGCAGAATCACAATTTGAAGCCAAAAATTTGTGGTTTCACACACTATGAGATTTTCTGTGACATCCAACTGCCCGAAATATGTAGACTGGCTCTGATGTTTGGCAATTAGTGTTGACTTGGACTGCAAAATGGGGCAAAAATCTGTGCAAAAGTCATGCAGTATCTCATCAAGCTTATTTTTTCAATTAGTTTACACTTCTACTATATATTGAATGTTGTATAGAACATTTTCTTAACTGTTTAGCTATTAGTTATTACTGATATTTTTCTTTTTGGATCATTAGTCAACAAACCTTCTGTAAATACTGCAAAACTCTAACATTTATTAATAAAGAGAGCAACAGAGATACCAACTTGTATACGTGGGGTGTGTTTGGACTTGCTGAGTATGAGGTTTATTGCCACAGGGGTCAGCATGATTCATCACTCCCTGATGTGTTAGACATCCTGAACTCTGATCCCCACAAAAATGTAAAGTGCCTGAAAGGCCCTTAGGGATAGCAGTTACAAGAGTAGTCTGCCCAAAAATTTGTTGAAAATGTACTCACTCTCAGGCCACGCAAGATATAGATAGTTCCTACAACAGAACAGATTTTACCATTTAGGATTACTTGTTCACCAATGGATCCCCTGCAGTGAATGGGTGCCGTCAGAATGAGAGTCCAAACAGCTGATAAAATCCTCACAATAATCCACACAAATCGTCTCTCGTTTAATGTCTTGTCATTTGAAGAGCTGCATTTTTGTCTTTTGCAAATTCAGCATTAAAATGGTTTTTAACTTTAAATGGTTGCTTCCAGCTAAAATATGAGCCATCTATGGATAATACCTTTTTCTCATTGAGATAATGCTAAATTTCTCCAAATTTTACCTATATTACAGTGTATGATGTAGCTGTCCATCAGTGTAAACAATGTGCAAAGTAATTAAACCAAAAAGTACACGATTTATAAAGTTATTGGCTTCTAAAGTAAGGAGTCGACTCTGAATCGCTGAAACGAGTCATTATAGATTTCAAATCTTTTGCCCATCTCTATGTACGTCACTAGGGACACTTTGCATAATAATCTCCGCCTACCGTCTTGGGAGAAACGGAACTCTGACCTGCCCCACCCCCCACACAGACGCTCTGTTTGGTGTGATAGCATCATGTCGAGGAGACAGTGTGTTTTTAATTGTAAAGGCAAGTTTGTTTTATTTTCACTGCCAAAGAATGAAGATCAGAAGAACCAATGGCTAAAATGCATTTTTACCACAATACCAGAGCAGTACAACAAATCCCTTTTGTTGTGTTCACAACATTTCACTGAGGACTGCTTTTCTAATCTCGGTGAGTACAAAACGGGATTTTCAAAGCGTTTGGCCATAAAAGATGGTTCATTACCAACTTTATTTAGAACAACGAGCATCTCCGAATCACAACGCGAAGTATGATTATGAAGTTGTGTTTGTTTTCTCCCGAGCGTCTTATTAGTATGTGTGCTGTCTGCAGCCTTTCTCTGCGCTGATCTTCATTTACAAAAACATCATTAAAGTGTAATGACGTGAATACTCAATGAAGAGACATGAAATAGATATCTATAGAAAGCTTGACATGTCTACTTTAAAACTAAACAAGTGCTGCCGAAAACAGATATTCTGTGATAAAGTAATCCATATGAAAACAACGCGATGTCTGTTTTTCATGTCTCCCTTCGTTATATCTAACGTGACCACGTCCCCGCGCTGAACGCTCTATTCAGATTCAAACTGATGCGCGCGGTTTGAATACACCCACACAGAAGAATAAGCAGCGAGACTGTTCAAGTTTTTTATTTTACTGTTTGTTTCGCGGTGAGAGGAATAAGACATAATTCACCCCAAACAGATGCTAACGCATTGTTTACCGCGAAGATGTGTGCGGAACAACCAATCAAAACTGACTTTGTTAGTTGACCAATCAGAACACAGTATGCTACCGAAAGGTGGGGTTTAAGGAAACTGAATCTTTTGAACAGCTTCGGGGAACCTTTGGGGATCTCTAAGAATTGAGGTAATTTTAAAATGATATTTTAACAAAATGACAATGTTTTTTAACCTTGGATGGATTTAAACCTAATGTACGGGACTTATAAACAGTGATAGGAAGCTTAGAATTTTCATCTTACTGGCTCTTTAAATCTAGTGTCATTTCTGTATATATTTTTGTATACTTGATGCCACTTGCTTTGTAAAGCAAGAGTCCATTGCCTAAAACAGACATCTTGCATCTATTTGACACCGGAAAAGTGCTAACAATTGTACTGAAAAATCCCTTTCCCGAGCCAGTTGCATGGCTAATTGCCAAAATGACTGAAAGCCCTTGATGACAGGCTTGTCTCCTCTTGTTCCTGAATTACTGGCCATTGGGAAAAATAGATTATCATCAGCTGTCTTAAAGGTGTTGGGGCCAAGTAGCACTAGAGTTAATGGACAACCGCCTTCCTTCCTACTTCCCTAAGTGAACGCACAGAGAAACCAACATCCACCCACACTAACAATTCAAATAGTATTTTTATTAAAATGTTCTTTGCAGATATAAATCAGCCAATTATTCTAAAAGCTTCCCAAAATGTTAAGAAAACAGTATCACTTTTTAAATGTAACGAAATCAACATAGACCACATTGGAGTTTATTATGGGTGTCAAAGAGCTTTCATTCGGTTCTCAAACTCCAAATGAAAGAGTCAGAAATGCTTAAGACTTACTTCTAAGTAACTTCTAATGCATTATGAGGTATTGTGTGTGTGTGACGTGTGGGAGTGTGCAGTGTGATGTAGTGACAGTGTTGGAAACGGCCCATATGTAGAGTGCCGACGGCCTGTCGCAAGGTAGGTCTGCTTTCGATGCACCAGTGGTATTGTTTTAACAGTAAATCTGTCATAATGTGGCAAGTCAGTCTGACAGTGATAAGGTATTTATAATCCTCATTGTTAGGAAGCTGAATATCTTAAATGAAAGGTAATTACTCAGCAGGTCTCATGTTCTGGCAGCCACCATCAGCGGCTCAGAGACACGTCAGGACATGTCCTCCTCTGTCATTAACTTAATTTGAATATTACAGTAAGTAGTCTTGCACAATGTTATAGCAGTAACTTTAATAAATCAGCATAAATCAGAAATCTCAAATGGGTCTTTGAGGGAATATCGATGTGTTGAATGACAGCGATTTGAATGGTCATTTTAGAATGCAATGTTGAATATGAATTTTGGGTCACACTTTATTTTAGGGTCCAATTCTCACTATTAACTAACCATTAACTATGACTTTTGCCTCAATTAACTCCTTATGTGCTGCTTATTAATAGTTTATAAGGTAGTTGTTAAGTTTAGGGTATTGGGTAGGATTATGGATGTCATGCATTATATGTACTTTATAAGCACTAATAAACAGCCAGTATGTTAATAATAGACATGCTAATAAGCAACTAGTTATTAGTGTGAATTGGACCCTATACTAAAGTGTTACCGAATTTTGTTTGGAGCGAAGCAAACATGTCCATTACAAGATTGAATACTGATCTTTCGGACAATGTCAAAATCTTGTCATATTTTTCAGATATATACAGTACATTTCAATTCAATGTAGATTCAAAGCATCTGTTTTAGGAAAAGTTAAAAACAAATATGTATAAGAACAACAATAAAACAACAGGTTGGTCTTTTATTTTTTTTTTCAGATTTATGTATATGTTCAACTTTAAACCACAGTATTGCATGTTCCTAGCCATTATAGGGTTTTCCCAAAGGAAGAGAGGGCCCTTGAAAAGTCTGCAATATATATTTTCAAGGGTAGGGGGGCCCATTAGGACTGCCTATGCACAGGGCCCGGGATCTTGTGCAGCGCCCCTGTCTGTGGGTGAATATTATCCATGGATATGAAATATGCATATGAGATGAGAGAGGTGAAAATGTCAGAAGCTCTACAGAAAGTCTCACTGATAAAGGCTTCTCATATCAAGGGACCAGTGAGGTGAGGGCGGGTGGAAACACAACTTCCTACTCTGGACCTGTCAATCACAGCAAACAAGGTGCCTGAACTGATGACCCATGAAAAGGAAGAGATCTACGGAGTCCACAAATATTTCTGTTGGGGGATTTCACAGAGTTGTGGGACTAGGAGGAAAGAGCCTGTCGGGTAAATAATGCTGAAACCCAGCAGATACAGTTTAGACGGACACAGTTTTCTAATAAAGTGATTTTTCCATTTGTCCATATGTATAACAAATTCATATATACTGTATGTGTAATATATATATATATATATATATATATATATATGATGTTATTGTCCAAATTATAGTCTTGGACAATCAAAATATAATCTTTTTCACGGATCAGCCTGAACTTTTTCTGCTAAATAGCAGAAAATGTATTTCAAGCTCTCTGAGAGTGAGCAGAATTTAATTTTAGGGGTGAACTACAGCCTGAATATAGTAGCAAGCAAGATACCACTGTAAGTAAAGTGTCTCTCCTCACATTTGTGCCAATCATGTTAGTGAGCCCCGGTTATTGCCCTCCACTTTCTGAGAGCAAAACACCTGGACGCTGTGAAAATATTTGGCCTGTACAGGACGCAGTGCTGCAGGGCCCCATCTCAATAGCATCCTTCACTCTCATAATCAGCCTAAAGACATTATCCACTTAGTGGAGATGAGCTGAGGGGCTTCAGGGGATACGCAGACTGGGTAACACAGTTAGTCTATTGGCTGCCAAAGAGGGAGCAAGATGACTTTCACTAAGGTTGGAGGGCAGGGGGGTGGGGGGGGGGCTCGGGGGAGATAGGGGCTCCCCATGGGCCTGCTAATCCAATGCTTGCATTGAGGTTTTGATATCACTCACATTTGGGGACAACAGCTTTTATAAGCTCTGTTGACAAGGTGCAGCCTAATGCAAACAGCCATTCACCTGCCCTTAGGCATTCAGAAAAGAGCTGATGAGTACAATCTGGGTGAATGAAGTTGTTTAAATAGTCAGTGTGACCAAAGCAAGCACTGAATGTATTTTGTATTACTCTATGGGACATCATAATCTTCGAATGATTTCTGAAGGATCATGTGACACTGAAAACTAATGTAATGGTTGCTGAAAATTCAGCTTTGACATCAGAAAAATAAATTACATTTAAAAGTATTTTAAAATTAAAGTTACTGTAAATTTCACAATATTACTGTTTTTACTGTATTTGTGATTGAATGAGTTGGCATATAATATGTTGTGCAAACCTTCAAACACAATAAATCTTGCAACAATTTTATTATATTAATTATATTACATTACATTACTTACTCATCATCCACTCTACACTGTCAACTCTCTTAACAAGCTAAAACCTATTACCATTGAAAGGCACCACATCCACAATTTATGGCCATTCACTCTCATTTCCCAAACTAGACAAGTACAAACTGTCTCTCTCCCAATTGAGCGATCGAAACTCATGCAAAAACAACAGTGGGAACACCACACACTCCCTAAAGGGACATATAAACTCACTCCTCTTGGGAAACACAAAGTACTTTTGCAGTAAAACTCCAGTTCCACTCATAGTGTTTTTCTTCTGAAGGATGGTAGGCTAATTAGATTTTACTGCAACCGTACCACAATATTGGCTTCATGGGAAATCCACACAACTAATACGATGCTTTTACAAGCTTACAGAACAGCCTTTCAATGATTCAATCATGAAGTTCAGTGTCCATGAACATTAGTGGTACGTTCATTTGCTTGTGTCTGATGATGGCAGCAGTGGGTGCAGTTGGAACACTCTTCAAGAGTGGAAGTTGTGTGCGGTTGTAGAAGTTGTGGGACGTGATTTACTGAAAAGGAGAGAAGTGTCCTGCTCTTGCCTGGAGGAGATGTTATATGCAGTTAAACAGTTTAAGTCTCTTTGACACGTTCACTTAAATCTGCTTCATTCTTCCGAGTGGACAATTAGACAAACTTTTAAAACACTGAGTCTAGAATTCCTCAAATCTAAGCACAAAGTATAGGACTGTTCAGTATTCAGTCTGACTCAGACAATTCAGGTTACCCTGAACACCTTGATTAGCTGGTTCAGGTGTGTTTGACTGCGGTTGGAGCTGAAATCTGCAGGAAGGTAGTTCTCCTGTTTCAAGTCATCTTAAACCCTACTTGAACATTTACTGAGGCCGACTAGTAGGCTCTGGCTCCCTGGTTGAGAACTACTGATTTGAGGGATTCACTCAGCATTTTGTTTATTGATTATGTTAGTTTAATTCAGTGGTACTCTGCCCTGGAATTTTAGCATTCATTACATCATCAACTGCCAGTTTCATAACCTATTCTCCACATATAATCATCACCAAAGACATTGCATGGTTGGACAAGATGTTTAAATTACATATAAGCACTGTGTTTTTCTTAATTCATCTAATAAAAAACATGGGGAGAAATATTTTAAGAAATAAAATGCAACATGTGCACAAAAATATACACGTGTTCTTTATCTGACTTTAGGCCATGCAGCTCTGAAAAAAAATCCCAGAAAATGGTCTGGTGAATTCTGTAAATAAGATAAGAGCACACATATGTACCCTGAACCCCCTACAATAACAGAGCTATGCATCCTGACAGCAAATGAGAAAAGAAAATGCATGTGATCAAAAACTGCTTATCAATTAACACAGCATAGATAGCAGAGCACTTTTTTTGTTTTGTTTCGAAAATAATCTTATGCTCACAAAATTTCCAATTATTTGATCAAAATACAGTAAAAAAACAGTAATATTGCAAACTATTATTACAATTTAAAATAACACTTTTCTATTTAAAATTTTTAAAATTTAATTTATTCCTGTGATGGCAAAGCTGAACTTTCAGCATCGTTACTCCAGTCTTCAGTGTCACATGATCCTTCAGAAATCATTCTAATATGCTGGTTATGTGCTCAAGAAACATTTATTTATTTATTATCATTATCATTATTTATTTGTCTTAATATTGTGGTACACTGTGATTTATTTATTTATTTATTTGTCAGGATTCTTTGATGAACAGATTTATTTGAAATTCAGCAGAAATCAAATGTTACATTATAAATTGCCTTTACTGTCCCTTTTTGATTTAGTAAACTTTTGAACGGCTATGTACATGGCCTTTATGGAGTCAATGAGGCTTCGGTCCTTCCTCTGCAGCTGAGTCCTGATGAAACTTCTCTGTAATACAAAGCAAAATCCCCATTGCAAATATCACACATAACTCATATGGAATTCCGTCCCTGTGGTTTGTTTTAAGTGCTCAGGGCACCTCAGGTTACTTATTTATCCATTTTTTTAATTTGTGTCATATAAACACAAACAGATTAGATAATAGAGACGAGGGAGCGTGGGATTAATTTTGAAGTGTCTCATTAGCACGTGGCTAGTCTAGGATAATTAGGTTTCATTTTTTCCCCACGGCCTCTAGTCATATTGCAGTGTGGCAGCTGCTTTTACAAGCCCCCCATTCTCTGCCTGATAAGTGGCTGTCAATCAAACAGGCCTGATTTTGGTAGCACAACATCTGCGACTCCGACTACATCCTGAGTGGTCCATAGCAACAGCATCCAGTGTCTGGATCACAGGTCTCTGTAACGCCCTCTTCAGGCATCATAATTATGCTGTACTAGAATAAAACTACAGTTAAGGCCTGTTCACACTAAGAGTGATATTATAGATCAATGGTTCTCACCAGCGGACAATATCATCAGTTTATTCCATGCGCATGCAAATCTACCACTTTAAATTGTTTAAAATCTGCTGCTTTAAATGAGAACAATTTTTTACAAATATATCCTTATCATTATTGTCCTTGGTGTGAACAGGCCTTAACAGTGGGTCAGAGAAACACAGAACAATACTTCTGTAAAAAGAAAAACTTTCATATTTAAGTATTATTATTTAAAAATATATATTTAAGAATTTTATAAATGATTAACTGCATTCATCAATTTTTCCACAAGTTGGTAAATTGGGGGATGCAAAGGTATGAATGAGAATGAAAAAAAGCTTGTATTTGTATCATTAAGAAAAAAATTATTCTATGGACAATGTTAACAATGTTTAACTAATTGTGTTTTTTTTTTTTTTTACTTTACCAACTGTCCTCCAGATTATATACTATATACTGAGAATATATAACTGACTATATTTTTGGAAAGGCTTCAATTGCAACAGGAACCGTCATATTTGGGAAGATTCATGTCAGTTATAATCCTGTCATGTTTCACAGAGCATGGAATTATTTTGTTGAAGGTTTTGAAAACCTCAGTAACAGCAAGTCAAAGGTAAAGCAGGACAAAAAACACCATATTTGAACAAGAACAAAAGGGTATCAAGTTTTTATGTCACCAAATATATATAAAAAAACATAATATAAATCTTATAATATTTCCAGTCTAATAAAGTGCAAATTAAAATATTTTCCTGGTCATTTCAGCACATTCAATACAGTCAAATACAGTAGAGCAAAATTGTCCTTTTCTGTTAACATGTACACTATTCCACATTTGTGACATGAAAGGCCAACCTTCAATGAAGTGTTTCTATCTGAGAACCTTAATGACATCTAGAGTGATCCGATTCCTCTGAAGACCCACCTTCATGACCCGTACCTCCACCCGCTCACCTGGGCCAAGAGCTAGGCTTCTTCACCGCTGGTCAGCACACAGTTTCTCCAGAGTGATGAAACGCTTTGGGATGAGACCAGAACGTTCCACTCCAATGTCCACAAAGCCTCCAAATAAAGCAGTGTTTGTTACACGGCCCGTTAGCACCATTCCATCGTGCAGGTCATTCATGGACACAGTTTCCCAGAACTCCAAAGCTATACATTAGAAACAAGCATTAGTTAATGATTTAAAACAAACAGAATTACCAGGCCTCTCAAACCTATTCCTTACGAGTCTATTTTGTCTGTTTTTTTGGGTGAATTTCTTCGGGAGGTGCTTTTAACATAAACATTGCCTCTCAGCAGGCTCTGCAATCCAGGAAACATTCATCTCTGATTATTCTTATCCGGGACACCTTACCTATAGGTGTACTCTATAGAGCACTGCTCACATGGGCAGTTATTTACACAGCTGGCTACAGAGCAGAACCATTCAGGCTTCCACCCAGGGGAAGTGAGCCTGCAGCCTTCTGATGAGAAAGCTAGTGTCCTATCTAGTGCACGACACTCCATCTGGAGTCACCTGCAAACATCTCTGCTAAAGGTCCCGATTAAAACACTTTATTTACATATGTACAAAATGCTTCATGACATTTTCTGATTAATTTATTTTTAAGAGACCTACAAATAGAGTTTTTCCTCCACCAGACTCCTAATTCAACTTTAACCGACATTGCCATCATCTTTTCAAATAGAAGAATCAACCCCCCTCCCGTTCCTTTCTCTGTATGTAATGAAATACACGTTAAGACATTCATCTCAATTAGAATCCTGTCGTCTTTAATGAAACCTAGCATTTACTATCAACACCCGCAGAAGGAAAACATTGTCTTCTCAGATGTCTGAACTTAACATTAAAACCAGAAGAGGCGTTTGTTGTTTGGTAGGTTTTATTTACTTGGAGAGCCACTGGGGGATTTTAGCCCTGAAATCAGGGCCATTCTGCTTTCCTCTTTACGCAGCGTTCTCTCTCATTAATGATATATCTGTCGTCAGGTCTGCTTTAATAATGCAGGTCTTCCCCCAAATTATGCGTCAAGTCTTCAAAAGCCTGGAGGCCTGCCCAGTCCTCTCACAGACGACAGACGGACTCAAGGGAGACGGGAGGAGAACCGTTAGATGGGAGGGAGGAAAAGAGAAGGGGATGCCAGCATTGTCTGTGATCTGTGCAGCGGCCATGTTGAGAAAGTACTTTAATACTTTGGTTTGTGTCTGATTTCGAAACCTTCAACTGTGTAGAAACCTGAGGTACAGTAAACTTCTGCTATGAAATGTTGCCAGAGGCTACGTTCGAACCACATCGTAGAATATTTAAAATGTTCATGCACTTAGTTTGCATTTTGCATGCCTGTCTGCATGTGTAGAGTCATCCTACATGTACATTTCTTAAAGCAACAACAAATGAAAATTCACAATTTACCTAACTTAAAAGGAGATAATTATATTAGACTGGCCAAGCAGCACTTTTCAATATAATGAATTTCTAAAGCCGTCCAGATGACCTGTGCTTATATCTGATTGGCTGATGAACATTCTAAGGTGTGCTATTTTCAGGGAAACACAAATGAAAAGTTGTTCCAGGCAGGTCTTGGTGACAAATTAAAGTACAAAATTAACAAATGTGATTGTGGCAACACAGCACTGGTCCAAAAAAGGCAAGAGTTACAGTATATTAACTGTCTGGGCCAGTGGGTAATCTTTATTTTTTTCAGAAAATTACTTTCTTGACAAGTGAAGAAATAAATGTAAGTGTATTTCATCAGTGATTCAGTAAGCAGATTTCGTATGACACCTTCTGTAAACTTTATTTCTTATTCAGAAACCCTCCAAACGCACACACTTGATTCAGATGCTGTGTTAAGGCAGTGAGGTGTGTTGAGGTCCATGGGATGTTGTGTCTGAATGAATGGCTTTTTAATAGCCCTTCATGGATGAACTCCCCCATCTCCAGCGCAGAGCCCGAATACCCAACACACAGAGTGGAGGAGAGCAAAGATTTGGAGAGGAGGTTGATAGGGAGGGGAGGGGAGACTAATTATGCCCTAAATCTTGATTTCTAGAGTCCCAGAGATGAAGACTCTGTCTCCTTCTATAAATCTAAACACCTTGCGAGCGCCATACATAAAAGGAAAAGGTTAGTGCTGAGCCCTGAGCAGTAAAGCAAGAACAAAGACCAAACACAGCCAGCAAAAAAAGATCTACACATGGCACAGCCCATAAGCTCTGGCTCAGGATGAGCTTATTATGAGACACTGGTTAACCTTCAGCTTAATATGTGCTGCATTGCATAGTAAGTCTGTTAGGACCATATACTGCAAAACTAAAAATAACCACAGTATGTAAATATACAGCATACTGTGTGTACGGGTGGGAATCTTTAAGCAAATAATGATTCAATTTTGGAGTTGCATTGAAATGTAGTTAAAAAATAAATAAATAAACAAACAAACACCCAGTGACACTTAAAGACCCTCCTGATGCCTCCAGGAAGAACAGCTTTATATTAGTGCTTTACTGTTAAGGATAAAATGAACAAAACTTTGGTTTTGAAACCCTTATGTGGTGTTTCTTTCCATCTCTAATCCCACATCTCTCAGGGTTTAGATTTTTTTTTTTTTGAGTGTGTTTGTGTTCAAAAACCTATAACATCTGTCAATACTAAATGTTCAAAAACTCAAATGTTTCAACAAATTATGTCAGTGATTTAAAAGGAATCCATATACAGTATGTGACCCTGGACCACAAAAGACATTGGGGTATATTTTTATATCAACAGCCAAAAAAAAAAAAAACATTGTATGGGTCAAAACTATTGCCTTTTTTATGCCAAAATCATTAGGATAATGATAATGAGGTAAAGATCATGTTCCATGAAGATATTTTGTAAATGTCCTAGTGTAAATATATCAAAACTTAATTTTTGATTCGTAATATGCATTTCTAAGAATTCATTTGGACAACATGAAAGGCCATTTTCTCAGTATTTAGATTTTTTTGCACCCTCAGATTTCAGTTTTTCAAATAGTTGTATCTCTGCCAAATATTGTCAGATCATAATAAATCATACATCAACGGAAGGCTTATTTATTCAGCTTTCAGTTGATTTATAAATCTCAATTTCGAAAAATGTACACTTAAGTCCAGGGTCACAAACATATCTCTTCATAATTGTTAACAGATATTATTACATTATTTACATACTTAACAGAATGAACCATAGCTCTGTTCATAATCATTACTAAACATACCTGCTCAAAGAACCTGGAATAATGTGCCACAATTTATTTATAAAAATATTATTTTTAAACAAATTAATTCATTATTGCATATTGCAAATAATGGATGTGCCAAATATTTTCAGACTGCATTGCATTTGTCTGTAATATTTTGTCCTTTGTGTGCTCTCAATAAATAAAATTATGAATAATTAGATGAAAATACCACAACATTTTCTTAACCACAAGAACCATGACCATAAGAAATGTTCCCACAATAAAATGATGACAAATACAAATAAACCAATTAATATTATTATATATGATATAAATTACCCATACTGAAATTCTATACAATCCGGTCTAAATAAAAATTATTTAAAAAGAAAAAAAAAGAAAAGAAAATATTGCTAAATAGCATGAAGTGAATTTAGGTATCACAACACTATAATATTGCTTATGTAACTGTCATCATTTGTAAGTTGCTTTAAATGTAACACACTGATAAAAGGTCAGTCCATAATTCCGAAATATGTCTTCATAAAATCACAAAGTTAGGTTAGTGCCTAAATATTGTTCTCTCATCAGAGCACAGTGCACATGAGTGATATAATCTCTACAAGGAAACACACATATCCTGGGGTGTGCAGCAAGCCTGTATCATGGGGTCAAGCTGTCCAGAGGAGGCTGTGGAATGCTGGGATCTGGGCATTACAGAAAGTTTTTGAGTTTTGGCAAGCAGAGAGGGGGGCAGATCTGCTGAGCCAGCTTGCTGATGGATGGCCGTTGCCTGACGCCAGTGCAGCTGTCCTCTGTGTGACGGACAGGGCAGGTGGGTTCAAGCCCCACCCATTTCCTGCAGCAGACAGAGGGCTTGACAGCAACGGTGACAGGCAAATCTACCCACACAATTTCACACTCTCCGAGCTCACAAACATACACAGCACTAAAACACATACATACTGATCATTGCTCCTTCTCGACTCACCCTCCTGAAAAAGTGCATGCTTGCCAGGAGGGATGCTAGTAGGGTGTCATTTTAAACTGTGCATGTCCAAACATTGACAATAATTCCGGAATATTTACTTATCTTCTCTAGGTACTATAAAATATTAGCAAACAATGAAATGCAGTTTAACAAGGAATTTGAAACCAGAAATTTCTATAGGTAAGTAGATTTTTACAGTTAAAAAAATAAATAAAAAATTTGAAATGATGCCATTCCTGCCTAAAAAACAATGTGTGTCCTTTACATAACATTTAAACTACATTCCAAATTTTCCAAAAAATATATTAACAACTGAAATCACAGTACAGAAATATCACATACTCTGGGTGGCCTTATAAAAGCATTTAGATTGAAGGGGTCATATGACGTTGCTAAAAATAATTTTTTTTATGCAGTTTAAGGTAAAAAAAAAAAAAAAAAAAAAAACACATTATTTTCCATATAATGTACATTATTGTTGCTCTTCTATGCCCCGCCTTTTTTAAAAGCGAGGTGTATGCTGATTGGCCAGCTATCCAGTGCTTTGTGATTGGCTGAATACCTCAAGTGCGTGATGGTAAAAGTTACATCCCATAGCATACTGTGACGCCGTCTTGTGGGCACGACCAGACAAAACCAATAAAACACACTACAAACGAGGCATTTGTTGCATCCAGTGGGGACATAAATACTGATTAAAATGACTTCTACTGTTTTTTTTTTATACGAGTTGTGTTTCATATTGTGCTGCATAAACTATAAACTATGTCTGCATTTGTAAATGGAGAAATGACAAATAACAAGCACTGCTCAAAACTCACATTTGAATAATCAGTGGCAAATACTTTATATATAAAAAATTTACTTACAGGCTGTGAGTCAGAAGCACCAGACTGTACTTGCAAAGTTGGAACTGCCTCAATTTATAGAAACAGCCTTTGAGCACGGACCCATTGTAGGATAGTCTGCAGGTTCAGGAAACAGTTCTCCATAACATACAGCGTCACACACTGCGAGCTTGAGTGAGGAACGGCCAGCGGTCTTGAGAACGGTGCAGCCAAAGGATTCAATGAAGGAGCCACACAGTGAAATAGATATGTGGGGGCGTGTCTAAACGAGGCATTTTAGGAGAGCCTTAGAGTCTTCATTTTTATAAAGAATATCTCTTTGGATTTGAGACTTTAATCTTTGCAACTTTACAGATCTTCTTTATGCACCAGCAGCTTGTAACACCCCAAAGAGAAAATAAAAAATTAAATCTTATTATATGACCCTTTTACATTTTAGATATAGATACTTCTCTTTATTTCATCATATACTGTAGAACAAGTGTTATGGCTCAAGCTGCCTCTGCATAAAAATGCAAGTAAAGGCATGTATAGCTGGTTTCAGAGAGATTGCATCTTTAGATTACATATGTTTGCAGAGAGTGATGATAACAGAGAAGTTGTGAAGAATATAGGGACAGTTTAGGGATGTTTTATGCAAATGACTAACCACCTGTTGTGACTTTTTTTGTGAGAAACTCATCTGTACATATACATCTGAAAAATCCACACAAATATTGAGAAATGAGATCCAATAATAAGGTGTAGTGGTCACCAAAGCTATTTACTTTGCAATGTGGTTGCTAGGGTGATCTAGGTAGTTGCTAGGGTGTTGCAATGCAGTTGCAATGGTGTTCTGGGTGCCTGCTAGCAAGCTGCTAGGTTTTTAGTTTACTCAAAATAATTTAAAGTTTTCTATAAGTTTAACCTGCTAAGAACAAACCAAAACCCATACATTTTCAATACTGAGCTATGAAACACACAGAAGTGCAATGCCAAAAACAACCTTTCTTGTTGACCTTGAAACATCTAACAGTTCTAGAGCAGAACTAGATCTAGTGAAACAAAAAATAATCATAGACTCTGTTGAGCATTTGAGTTATGAGGTGATGAAAACACAAAGAGTAACAAACACACGCACATACTGAAGATGAATTCCAGCTTGTCTCTTAAGTAAAATATTTGATGAAAGAACTGCAGAACTGAGTCATTCAAGTGACACTTCATGTTCTGCAGCTTCCACAGCAACAACAGCACTAATGGTCAAATGGTATGAAATATCTTTAAAGAAGTCTCTTATGCTCACCAATGTTACATTTATTTCATTTGATTAAAAATACATATACATATATATATATATATATATATATATATATATATATATATATATATATATATATATATATATATATATATATATATATATATATATACACACACACACACACACACACACACACACACACACACACACACACACACACACATACATACAGTATATATAATAATGCAATTAATCCTTAGGCTGATCAGGAACATGGACATCAAGAAATATCTCTTCTTATTATATATGGAAATCAGTGCTACTTAATATTTATTTGTTTATTATTAATTCATGTTTGTTCATAAAATAATCTTCATTTATTAGTATATGTATTAGTGTATGTACATGTATTAGTATATTAGTATAAGTATTTATATAGTTAACATTAACCTAAAATAATAAATGCTGTAAAGTAGTGCTTATCGTTTATTATAATGCATCAAGTAAAAATAATACCTTAATCCTTACTGTAAAGTGTAACCAAATTAACAGTGTATAAATGACAAAACTAAACACACGAACGAATACTGCAAACAAATCACCCAAAAAATGTGGAAAATGAACTGAAAAGTCAGAAACAAGCATGTGAAATGACTTTCACACATATACCTGTGCCCTATGTGTCTACCAATTTCAAAAAATTACTCTAGCATTCACATCGCCCAACGGCAACTACCCATCATTCTCCACTGGTCCTGCACTGATTTCCATGATGTTGGTCAACGACACTGTGCCTCCCTCAAGCTGTCCCTCTGGCACAAGGACAGAACAGAGATGGAGAGAGAGAGAGAGAGAGAGAGAGAGAGGGAGGAGGTTGCAGAGCTGAACTCTTTAGTGATTTATGAACAGCTACAGTGTAAGTGTGTCAGTGGCGGACAATTGGCCCAAGGGCTCAGGTTTCTGGAGGGGGTCTCAGCTGGGCTTATGTTACCCTCTGGTGTGTTAGTGTTTAGGGGGTACCAGTGCTCCTGCTCTTTTGGATTCAGAAGAGTGAAGTTGGCCATATCCTCTTGGCATAATGAAAAGCAGCTCTGCCGAGGAGTGTTGTGGAGGAGACCTCTGTTCAACACATCGTAAGATACTGGGTGGGCCTATAGATAGAGGCTATCCAGACACAAAGAGGCTGCTTTAGTGTGTGGTCCCCTTAGCAGTAACCCTGAAGTTAATTCGTTATCATCAGTGAATGTAAGAAATTTTATATCAACCCTCCGATGATTCAATGACTTAGAGAAATGAGTTCCTAGCGCTGCATTGAAGATGATGAAGAGCTATTCACTTCCTCAGACTCACTTGCCAATGTTTGTAATGCCAGAATTGGGGCTTGGTTTTTGAAGACAGGAAGGTATTCAAAGGAATAGTTCACCAAAGAATGAAAATTGTCCATATAATTTAACAAAAAATAAAAAAAATAATTTAACTTAAACTGTGACACATTTAAAATATACATTCATATACATTTCTTTGTCATTTTGGAGCTTGACATTATAAAAGAGAGTGGCCAGGATATTCTTTAAAATATCTTATTCTGTGTTCCACAGAAGAGAGTCTGAAGATGTATGAAATTACATGAGGACAAGCAAATAATGACAGAATTTTTATATTTGGATTAAATATTTCTATATACATCACTACTGGGGCTGATACAACATCAGATTTTCTCTATATGAATATACGATACAATAATGATATTATTCCATAACTATAGACATTTTGAAATAAGAAAATAATGATTTAAGTTAAATTAATATTGAACTTAGTAAGGAAATGGTGTAAATAGCGGAGTCAATTAACATCAAATAAAGCAGAATTGTGAAAAAATTGTGAAGTAATCATCAGATGCCATGTTCATCACAGCACCATCTCTGAGATCTCAACTCAATTAATTAGTATAAGTTATTACTCCACCACCTGCACATGACATCATTAATGACATATTGCTGAAACCACAGGTATATATAGTATATATATACTGTATATATATATATATATATATATATATATATATATATATATAAATAGATGCCTCAGTGGCTTCTATAGGCCGCTATATGCATGCTGTCTACCATATTGGAATGGTTAAAGCCGGTCCGTGAATACTTGAGAGCAAGTTGACTGTGCATCTGCAACTGCAAATATATATCTACATCTGCAATAGACTTCAGCTGATGGTTTTGCTAAACTAACAAAATACGACAAGTCTAAGCCATTAGTAAACACAACTTACCAAAACCTGAAATACTGAATTAAAGGGCTAGTTACAAAAATGAAAAATTTGTTTAAAAAATGAAAATTATATCCATATGGTTACTGGCACTAGATTGTTCAAGATATTATCATGCGTGTGGGATTAACACAATATCAATATTTAATGTTGTAAATATCATGCGCTCCCCTTAATGCTCTCGCAAATTACTGAAGAACAAAGGAAGTGCTATCAGTTATTTGCTATAATAAAAAGGCATGCCACAGAAACTGGTGAAGGGAATGTGAGTTTATTTTGGTAGGAGGCTCCAATTAGAGCTCACATCAACCTTTGTTTCACAGCCAATACTTAAATACTAGAGATGGTCCATATTGTGTATGCACATTGTGTGTGTATGAGTGGGAAGTGGTGGGGCTAAAGGGTATCAAGTTCATCACATTAGAGCAACATGATCCGCAATACCGTCCACGCTTTGCAATGCACCCGACGTGCAATGAAATCACTCACGAAATGGAGGAGGACAAGCTGCATTTTAAACAAGCACAATGTGTGACCGATTTAAGGCGCCTCCTGTCCTGACTTCACAAATATTAAGTGCAAACCATTCACTGATGCAGAGAGGGGCGCATTTTCATTTAATTTCTATTGTCATTAACTGCTGCATTCATATAAATGAGAACGAGAGAGGAAGTGAAAAGGGCTGTTCAATAATTTGCAAAGGGAAAGAGAAAGAGAAAGAGCTGGTGAAATAGAGGACAAGAGTGATGAACCCAGTTCATAAATGGGTTACAGATTGTTGGGAATATGTCAAGCTTGTCATCATCATTATAAAGATGTCACTCAGACGGTTCTGCTCACATCATTAGTCTTATGATTCCAGCCCTGGCTGAAGCGCGCAACATATCTAATAGAATTTATTAGCAATACCCAGAATACCTCCCAAGTCCCCTAGAAACCCTTGTTAAAGTCCGCTACATTAGCTGGGCACTACATTACCAACTCAGCACTGCTGGTGGCCATGTTTATTCAAATCCTGTTACTCCAAGAAAAATATGTCCGGGCTCATGATGACAATTGGAGTGGAGCAACGTCCATTAGCATAGCATTTGGTAACGATAGAGAATGGTGATAATACAGGGGACTGCAAGGGAGGCTTTTCTGGCTGGTTTAGTCAGAAATGAAGCTTAACGGAGACAAATGAAAACAAACAAAAGGGGAGCGGAGGAGGGAGGATATAACGGGGTGATTATTCCCCCACTCCATGTCCCTAAGTGGCTTTATTAAACCTCTGACCCTAAAAAAGCACCTCCGATGACAGAGGCAAAGAAAGAGTGAAAAGGAGCAAAGAAGGAGTGGATTGAAAAGCATACAATTCACACATGCATATACTGAGTTTCAGACCACAATCAATATACATTTTTAAATAAAAAATTATTACATGTATTATCATGCAATAGAATTTGTAAATTACTAACTATATATATATATATATATATATATATATATATATATATATATATATATATATATATAATTCTATTTTAATTATATTTAACATATGAATAATTCAAATAATATTGATTTAATAAACAATATGTATTATTTATATACGATTTTTTTTGTATACACACATTTATAAATTATATTGTACAAAAATAATTATAATATCAATTATATATATAATTTAAATTATTATTAGAATAGCAATATCAATATAATAATATCAATATAAATGTGCTTTAACTTGTGATTAGTTGCTTACAAATATTAATAGTCTTCATTTCAAGTCACAATTTTCTTTGTTTTACTTTTCTTTTTTAATAAAACTTTGATAATTTCCAGATATGTGGGTCAGATGTTTGTACAGAACTGCACAAATACACATAGACATACACTTACTCAAACACAGACACACATAAAATGTCACAAAATAAAGTGTAATTGCATGAGTACACACACAACTGAAGCCAAAGTACGACATCAGCTATGAAGGAAATGAAAATGAGTAATAGGCAGTGAATGAATGTCTTGTTCCTAAATTATAGTTGCCATTCACCAATAAATCCTCCAGATTCCACAGCATTCAGATGCCATGCCCACGGTTCATATTTAATTTCACATGCACACGCTGATTTTGATTTAACTTGCAGCTGTCATGCACGCAAGCACATACAAACCACAAGGCATCCGTGTACACATCTTCTGGAAGCAACAGGCACAAGTGTCAGATTGGAGTAGTCTAAACAGACTTGAGCAGCACAGCTGCGCGGAGAGCGTCATTCACTGCCAGAGAGTGCTGAGCACACGCTGAATGTGCTTTCCATATGAGCAGCAACAGCTTGCACAACTCTCACACTGAGCAACACAGGACCAGATGCTCCTACTTGAGGTAAACACTTGTTACCACTTGGGTCAATCCTTAAGCAGATCCAATGATCATGTACAGTAGTGCAGTAATGTGATAGTTCAGTGCCACGCTCCGTTCTCACCTCAAGGCAATGCTGTAGGATTCAGGGTGGATGCAGGTTTGGTCCAGGTGGGTTAAACTGGTTAGAGGTGCTCCCAGAGCCCTTGACTTTTTTCTTCCCAGATGTCTGTTTCAGAAGGCCTTTGTTCCCTCCAGAGTCAATACTGCCTGAAGCACAATTACAAAAACATTGAGAGTAAAATGAATGATTTATAATTTTTTTTACAAATTGTACAATTGTACTGTATATCTTAAATATCTATTTGTATTTTTTAGACACTGTGGTAAGCTGTAACACTTTTTAGTTGCAGTCTACAAGAAGAAATCAGATATTTCAATTCTGATATCATGAGATTATCAACTGAAATTAGAAGAAAGCATCAATAACGTATAACTATACAATTAAAAATTAAAATATGGTCAAGTGACACATCTTGCCTTTCACTGCCCCAAAAAGAAGAATATAAATGATAAGTCATTGAGTAAAATTGCTCTACATTTTTATCAGTCAGCCAGAATGTTTAATATTCAGAAATGTTTTTGTAATTTCTTAAAAGCACTTGTGATGTTGAAAGTACTAATAATTATTAATAATATTAATTAAATTATTATGAATTAACAACTGTAATAGTATTTTCGGCATTTGGTGGCAAAACTCACCATTACTACTGGTTAAGCCACTAGCACATCTTAGCCAAAGCATATATGAAAAATGTTAATTTATCAACTCATGGCTAAATTGAGAAAATTTATATCATTTTGCAAATCTTTTTTTATATATATATATTTCTTTAGATCAAGGGGACGACACATCTTATCCCACTCACCCCTCCATAATATAAAGGTAGCTTGGTGCAAAAACATGTAACTGTAGAAGTGGCATGAATCGGCCGTGTACCTGCGTACTGTCTCAGGGTTGATCCTGATGAAGCTGGCACACTGCTGAAAGCTCTTAGATCCGAGGCCTTTGACCAGTTTCAGCTGTTCTCTGTTGAGAAAAGGTCTGTTCTGTTCTTTCCACTCCATAATACTACAATCAGACCGGCTATGTGCCTGATAAAACAAACAAAAAAACTTAAAAAAAGGAAAATCTTACTTGAACATTCAAAACAAAAATGAATGTTTTTATGTTTTATACACTTTTTCAGGTTTTTTGCTAATGGTCTAGGCTAGCGAGTATTGTTATTTTTCTCAGACGTTCAGAAATGTCATCCTTTAACACACGTTTTATGCTTCATGCAATGAAACTTCTCAGGTTGCAATGATATTTAAGTGAGTCAGATATAACAGTTATTCGGCAAAAAAACTCCTAAGCTTATAGGGTTACTCCACTCCAAAATTAAAATTTTGTCATTAATCACTTTAATAATTAATCACCCCCGAGTCGTTCCAAACCTGTAAAAGCTTTGTTCATCTTTGGAACACAATTAAAGATATTTTGGTGAAGTGACTGTCAAGTAACTTACACTGTCAAGGTCCAGTAGTATGAAAGACATCGTCAGAATAGTTAATCTGCCATTAGTGGTTCAACAATAATGAAGCGACAAGAATACTTTTTGTACACGAAGAAAGACAATGTCTTTCTTACTTGTCTGGACCTTGACAGTGTAATTGACTTGGCAGTCAATGGGACAGTAACAAGCCTCCCGGTTTTCATCCAAAATATCTTTAATTGTGTTCCGAAGACAAACAAAGCTTTGATTAAACAAAGCAAGTGATTAATGACAAAAAATTTATTTTGGGTGGATTATCCCTTTAATCTGTCACATCTTCCCGCTTGACCAGCAGGTTCAATTCCTGTTTGTTTTTGGAATTAGTCGTTGCTTTATGTCAATACCCAGCATAAACCATGCATCCTGAATGAAGAGCTACACAGAAGTCCATCCAAGACCATGGAAATTCCTTTTCATGCTTATGTAATCCCTACATGCTCACAAACAAGAAGTCGGATATTAGTAAAATATTTAGAACTTTTTCCAGCAGAATTACCAAACGGCTGCCTAAGATCTCATAATCCTTTTGAGCTTTCCATACAAAACAGAAAGCCATTGAGATTTTTTTTTTTTTTTTTGTGAGAGAATGTATGGGCAATTCGATGTGGCAGCTCCCCTAAAGGCAGCTATGTAAACATTTTATGTCATCCCTTGTAAATAAGGGTAAAATAATGCTGGAGCTACGAACAGGTCGTCTGGAGCTCAGGTACTGACAGCTCATTTAAAGTCAGGTAAACAGATGACCTGATCCGTACCTCACGAGCATTTAACCCTGCCTCTTAATGGGATCACACAGTTTCCCAGCTCTGAATAGTGATGCATGGGTGTCTAAGTATACCATAAATGTAAGGCATAATCCTAAAGAATTACTCGTGAAATCTCGTGAAAGGTTTTAGGCAGTGCGATTTGTACGTAGATCACACTTTTTGTGTGTAGTGGGGATGTGAAAAGACACTATGGTACATGCGTCTGTGTGTGTGTGTGTGTGTGTGTGTGTGTGTGTGTGTGTGTACTTGTCTACCTATCCAACAGGGGACCATGGTGTCGTTACACACTCACCAACAGGGGACCTCAGAGCTAAGAGGGGACATTTTTCAGGTCCCCTGTTAGACATGCCTTAAATCATGCTAAAATCAACTGAAAAAGCCCCTGGTGAAGTTTTTTTAATTTTGACCAAGTGGGGACCTGGACGTGTGTGTGTGTTTAAACTCATTCTCAGCAGCGCCCCTGTAGGCCGGGGCAGGAACTGTAAGGGTAAATTCACACACGTCGTTCACACTCCTCTATTGTCTGAATGCCTGCTGTTCCAGAGAGACTCTGAGGCTCTGAGAGGAGATTGAACACAAACCAGTCTTTTAAACTCCTAAACTCTTCTAAACTCTTAAAACATTCATATTCTCAAACATCCAGGAGGACCACATTACAGTGAGGCAAAATAGTGTCTGAATTATTAGCATTATTATTTCACTCTAATGCTAAAAAAAGTTTATTTTTATATTTTTTACCCCAAAATTTTTTAACAGTGTATGTTGAATGTCAAGAACTGGTATTTTATTGTTATCATCAACATTGCCATTGCATGCACAGATGAGAATGTGAAATATTGATAAATTTAAGGTCAGCCAATCAGGCGTCACACTTCACCATCTAACAGGGGACCAGTGTGCTTTTTTTTTTAATGCAACAATCAATATATAATTTTGAAAAACTGACATATTATAACCAAAAATTCCTCATAAAGTAGACTACCAGTAAATTTGATAAAAATTATTCTGACAATAGACCTGGCCATTCTTTGCTTAAGTGCTATCTGATATTATCAAGATGAATTTGTTCTGACAGTTTAACTCTGAGTTCTTGTCATCTTTTATTACCATTATCTAAACTATAGCAAATAAACTGTGATAATGTGTGAAATGTTCAAGGTGTCTGAATAAATGTAGATTTTACTGTATACATACACAATATACGTATATGTACTTATAATACTGACACATTGAGAAGTGTCATTATAGTTAGTTTGTTAGTACTTAGTTTCTTTATTTTTCAAATAATAATAATAGTAATAAAAATAGTAATATAATTAGAGTCAGCCAGCTGTCAACAGTTCAAGGGCAGAGGTAATGCCTCTTATAATTAACTATATATATATTGTTATTATATATATAAATTATTGTTATTTTTTTTACATTTATTTGACATTTTCTTGGCTTAACCCCAATACACTTCTCAACGTATGAATGCAATCAAAACCCATTCCTGAGAAGGTCCTATCAGTGATGATAATTTGATCAGACAGACAGATAGATGGATGGATGGATGGATGGATAGATGGATAGATAGATAGAACAGATAGATAGATAGTGCTAATGTTGATCTGAACACTTAGGTCCCCTGTTAAATGGTAAACTGCGACATCTCTTTGGTTGCTTTGACATTTCTTGAAGATTTCATGTTGACTGAAAATATTCACTTGGCTAAATTTCTAAATCAATGTTACAATCAACATATATTGTAACATTGTATTATCATCCTTGCCATAGCATTCAGAGATGGTGAGAATGTGAAATATTGTTAAATGTAAGGTCAGCCGATCAGGCGTCACACTTCACCATCTAACAGGGGACCAGTGTGCTTTAGTCTAGAGAAAACACCACTACATGCACAGACCTGTTGCTGTGTACATTTAGCATGTACAGTTTAGCCTGTGTAGAAATGACCATGCAGTAGTGAACAAAATGGTGACCTAAACATGGAAACATTGAAATGAACTGATTTTGAAGTGAAAAAAATTATTGAACATCATTGAACCAAATTTACACTTCAGTTTTCACCAACAAATCTTTTGACATTGTATGGGTAAAAACAGCAGAAAGAGCTCTTTAAGGTAACAATTGCAGGTCAGTACGTTTAATAGTAAAGAGTGCATTTGTTAGATAAAATGAGTTTGGTCCCCAGTTAGATGGTGACGTGCGATACATGTCTGGCTGATTTGCCCTTTCTCGAATAACAAACGCACTTTAAAGATTCTGGAGCTTAAAACTCAACAATACTACTACTGACGAATACTGTTCAATTTAAAGGGTTTATCGTGGACTACGGTGTTTATAGTTTTTATTCGTTTAATACACAAATTTTACATTTTTTCGAGTTTAATGAAACACAACTTTTTTTCTGTCAAAAACAATTGTGTTTGACATGACTAGCATATTTTACTAACTATTCAGCAGATGTTGTAAAAAATGCTTGGAAAAAATCTTACATTTCATCTTAAAATCTTAAATTTAATTTTAACAACAGTTTGTAAGTAAAAGTTCTTAATGTCAGTTTACAGTTAATCCTTGGCGTAAATTTTTAGTTTGCCCATTTAGTGCAGTTTTTCCATGTGCAGGGTATTTCACTGGTTTCATTGAGATACCTTTGCATCAACAGACGCTGTGGACAGGGACATTTATTACGTCAGTTTTGATGTCTTTTATCTCAAACTCAAATTCAGCTGTATTTTATGATGACGGTGTTTATGGAGTGGAATTTTTTCAGCAATTAATACCTCAATGTTGAAACTTTTCACATAAACTTATTGTATGACTTCAGAAGACTTTGAATACAACACAAATAGTTTTTAATACTTTTATAATCTTTCTTGCACTAAATGTCCAATATGCAGATTCTACATATTGATGCTAAAGGTTTCTCATTCAAAGCCATGGAGCACCTGCATGTGGAGAAACAGTGTTTTCTGTCAGTATGTGACCGGTTGAGAACACTTGTAGAGTTTAAGCAGTGTGGAAATAGACACACGAGATTCTGTTAGAATGACTTTGGTCCCCAGTTAGATGGTGAACTGTGACGTCTATTTGGCTGATTTTGCCATGAGAAGCCTACTAAGTTTAATTCTTTTTAGCCATTTTTTACATTATTTCTGAATGTAATAATGACATATGAGTTACACATATTATCTGTCTTTATACACAATTTTGACTATAATGTATATTAGTATATTACTTATATTACTAAAAATTACTTTTTGTGAGTAATGATTGTTCACTAGTAGTATTAATATGGTTTTATTTTTTTACCCTAAAATCTTTTTACAGTGTTTGTTGAACAGGTATTTTAGTGTTATGATCAACATTGGCGTTGCATGCACAGATAGTGAAGATGCTAAATGTAAAGTCAACCAGCATCACACTTGACCATCTAACAGGGGACCAGTGTGCTTTAGTTTAGTCACATCACTTCTACACTCTAAAAACCCATAAGTTCTAAATACTCAATTTTTTTGTGGACACCAATTATCTAAAAAAAAAAAAAAAGAATAATTAAGCAACTCTAATTTTTTTATTTACTTATACATTATAATAATTACATGAATTAATTTAGTCAAGTCAAGCTAAAAAGCTTTTTTTTTGCTTAATGTTTAAGTGCAGTGTACTTAAAACTGTTTATCATACATAATGTTTTTCATTTAGCAATTATTTTGGTACTTTATAAATTACAAATACTAACTAAAAAAAGAATCAAAAACTCAAAAAAATATTCAGCCTTTTTTAAACTGCACGATCTGTGTATTTCTGAATGTGAAACACTGGAAGATCATCTCATCACAGCTGCAGTGCTTGCAGGACATTTCATTGTCCATGATAACACAATCAGCAGGAGAGGGGCTTGTGTCAGTAATGTCTCGCTCAATTCCTCCTGGAATAAGCGCAGAGAGGAAAACTTTATTGTCAGAGACTAAAGTAGACATTAATATGTAATGCCAACAGAGTGGGGGGAACTTTAACATCAGAACCCAGAAGAGTAATTCACCATCGTTCTAGAGCTGGGCGATATGACCTAAAAAACAAACAAACAAAAAACTAATTTTTTTCATTAAAAAAATCTGATTTACAATTTTAATTGATTTTCCCCCTACTTAAAAATCAATATTCAGATGAAAAAGAAGTAGTTCCAAAGCAGTTAAAATGTCATTCTTTATAATTTAACAGTCAAATTTAAAACTGAGACAAGATAATATATATATATATATATATATATATATATATATATATATATATATATATATATATATATATATATATATATATATATATATATATATATAAAGGCAGAATTACCTTAAAGCTGGAAAGACCTTATTGTTTTTAATACTAGCCCATCATGCATCTAACCATCCACTCAGCGTTCAGAGCTGTTCAGATTAAACTGCAGCTCCGCAGTGAAACAGTGTCATGGACGGAGGACAGAGCAAGTGGAAATATATTTTCTAGGCTATATTTTCCGTCTTGTTATGCCACAGGTTTAGGTTATTTATTGATTGATTTAAATATAAATTACTTGTAATAGAGCAGACACTGTCTAACCATGTCTACACCGAACGTGAGAGTTGTGCCGTGCTCCGCTGAGCTAAAAGTGTGTCTATACCTGATGACATCACACTACAGTGTCACATCATCTGAACGTACTGTCAGTAAATTTGATCATAAACAGAACGAGCATTTCACTGATGGGGATCGTGTCACATCCAGTGTAGACAACATCAGACACAAATATTGAAGCAGTTATGTTCATTTTTGAAAAATGATGTTTTTAATAAATAGCTAAATAAGCAAAAAATAATAAAAATAAGCAAGCAAGTGCAAGTTTGGGGGTTTAATTCCCCGGGAACACATGATATGTAAAAATTGATAGCCTGAATGCACTGTAAGTCGCTTTGGATAAAAGATTCTGCTAAATGCATAAATTTAATTTTTAATTTAATTTTAATTTAAATAAGAAAGTTTTAGGCTGTGAGTATGTGTAGTTTACACTGTAGAAAATAAATAGAAGCATCGTCAAGTTATGTTTACCACATGCATTATTTTATTCATAAATTGAAAAAATCTCAAAGCAACGCACAGCTCTGACGTCATAATTCCACCACTCTTATTTCAGATCTATTATGGCAGTTAATTCTTACATTTTATGTCCTAAAGAACATTTATTCTCACACATGTACACTGGGAAAGCATGAAGGGCTCCTTAATGTTGACATCATGTAAAAAAAAACTATAATAATAAAAAAACGGTGATGGAGGCAGTTAGTGTTTGTGATTTGCCTTCACATGAAGATCAGACGTTTAGAATGTCATGAATGTCTGTGGAATCCTGCAGGTCTCTGATATGGTGAAACCTAGAAAAACACAAAAACGTAAAGTGTTTAACCGACACTGGAAAAGAGAAAGCCAAGTCTGTGTCCTGTTATGGTTTGCTCTTCAGCTCAACAGAAGTTACCTGAAGTGTTACGGCTCACTCTGTTATATTCAGCATCCAGCTCAGCCTGCAGTTTAAGAAAGATTTGTAAAGGTTTACTACAAGTTTGTACATTTCTTTAGTAATTTTAATATATTACAATATTCATGTCTGTGTGTAAGCTTAAACCTAATTTTGGATTAGTACTCTTAGAAGCTAGTTGTTTAAAAACAGACCAAAAAACAAACAAACACACGTTTATCAGATCATTTCCCCAAAAAAGCACTGTATGGCTAAGATGAGCATAGAAACATTTGACACCAAATGGTCTCAAAAATCGACTTGCTCATAATGCTTTTGAGAAACGCAGTCCTGAACATCTCAGTTAACACCAGTGACATTCAAATCGTTTAGTGACGAAATGCCAGCTAACGTTAAGATTGGTGTCCTTCTTTGACGTTGACATCATACTGTGAGCAGTGATGCTGAAATAGAATCCAAATCAATGCACATTCAAAAGCTCTTGGGTGCTCTGTAAAAACAGCATTTCCCAAAAATAAAAACATCCCTTTATCGTGATATTCAATAAGACATTTTCACAATTGTTTTGATGTACTTACAAGTTGTTCCATAAGTTTGCTCCAGTCGCTTGTGATTATCCGCCGTGTTGAATGGATTCTTCTGAACGTCGATTAGAACAACAACGTGACGTCACAGAGTAAACTTAAAATTAATAATTTAAATAGAAAAGTCTACTCAAAACCCAACGTTAAGCCACACAAAAAAATAAAACAATTCCTCATTCAGAAAATGTAATTTTTATAAGTTGCATCAATGATTTAAAAGACTTTAAATGTGGTGTTCTTAATCTTTTTACGTTAGTAGTACAGTTCAGGTTCAGACCTGTTGCTGTGTAAGTTTAGCATTTACGGTTTAGTCTGTGTAGAAATGACCATGCAGTAGTGAACAAAATGGAGAACTTAACATTGAATCATACATATATCTATATATATATATATATATATATATATATATATATATATATATATATATATATATATATATATATATATATATATATATATATATATCAGTATCTACAATGTGCAATGTGTCCTGGCTAGTGCATTATAAAAAAGTAAAATAAAATCTGATTCTTTTTCAAGCTACATAATCTTAAAGCAGATCAATCTGAATCAAAGTGACTTGTTTTAAAGAATCCCCACATCCCCCAGTTCCCCCAGCAGTGTCTGGTAAACTGAGTGTCTCCTCTCTTCATATGCTAATAACACTAATGCCTCCACATTATCACCTGGCCTCTCACAGCGAGCAGGTATTCGGACATACAAGCAAAGCCCAGAAAAGAAAGCAGGTCTATTTAAGTGTATTTTATAAATGAAATGATACAAATAGTATTTAATTATACCAGATATTAATTTATTATTATTAAATTTAGGTTGAAACTCAACATTTTTGCAAAGAAGCTGTTTATATTTTAGGCATTGTATATTATTTTATTTTTAAATGCTAGATAAATAAAATAAGATCATAGCAGTAAGTCCGGGGAATACTTTTATTAAGTCAGGCATTTGTTGAACACACTGCTGGGTACTTTTACAGGTACTTAAAAAAAAAAAAAAAAATACAGGAGAGCTTCTTTCCCATAACATGCACCAGTCCAGCATCAGGCTTATGGTCTGTGGTCTCTCAAACACTGGATAATATCAGTAAAAAAAATATATATATAATTTCCCTTAGGGCTTAAATGAACCTCATCATTTAAATATAGCTCAGGTTTGTCAAACACTATGTGTGGATGATGGACAATGCTCCATTAAAACAGAGAACAAACTTGGCCATCACATTGTTCACAAACTTCCTGACTCTGTCCACCTTTCCTCCAGTGGTGCCTCTGGTCGATTGAAGAAAGCATAATCTTCATTTGTTCAGTTCTTTCTTTAAGACACTGTTGGAAGAAAGGAAGATGGTCACCCCAAACCACTGGACCTGGGAGGACACACTGAGATTGGTGCCCATGGTTTCCCTTGCTCGCTTTTCACCAACGTCGAATGTAGCAGTCCCCACAATCCAGATTCTGCATGCAGCTGATAGAAAATATACAATACAAATTATTAATTATGGCTCAAATCTTTGGAGGTTCCATAATTGCTGAAAAATGTTTTTATAGGATGTTTATTTTATTGTTACATTTCCCGTCTTTAACATGGACAGCCAAAACTCACAGGTTTAAACGTTAAAGCTGATCCTTGAAACTGAAAGATATTCAAATCAATATACACTAACACTAAGAGGTTTACTTGTCTTGAAATGAGATTGACCTTTATGATTCTTGTTGATTGTGGCAGTTCCATTTTTGGGAATATATATTTTTGTATTCAGAACATTTTATATTCAAAATATATTGAGTAGCAACATACCTGAATAGACTGAACTCTCTGATGAAGTGAAATTCTTGTTTAGAGTGAACAATGTGAACTGTTGACTTGACTTTTCTTAAAAGAAAAAAAGGAAAGACGGTTTTGTTAAACAAGTTTAAACATAGCTGCAACATTTGTAGAATAAGTGATTACAAAATGTAGAACTTACTCATGTTGTAGGATATGTTCTCCTTTCTAGCAGCCAGAATCATTTTAATAGTGAGTGAATGTTCTGTGATTATAAAGCAGCACTTCCTCCAGCTGGAGAGCGATGGGTTACATCAGGATGTGATCACTGTCTGTATGATGCGGTCTGTATGACCGGTTATCTGTATGATCAGCTTCTGTATGACCAGTCATCAGCATGCTGGCCATTCTCTTATGCATTGCATCTCGACCTGACGAGTCACTCTATGTCTTATGTTTTTACTTAAGTTTAACTTTTTCTGATGGAAAGAATGGCTGTTTTATTGTTATTATCAACATTGTTATTTCATAGATAAACAGAATATGAAATATTGATAAATGTAAAGGCATCCAAACAGGCGTCACAATTCACAGTCTCATTGGGGACCGTCTTTTACACTTTCTCAATCCTTGACTCTTGGTCAGGAGCCTTTGGCGTAAATTTTTAGTTTGCTCATTTAGTGCAGTTTTTCCATGTGCAGGGTATTTCACTGGTTTCATTAAGATACCTTTGCATCAACAGACGCTGTGGACAGGGACATTTATTACGTCAGTTTTGATGTCTTTTATCTCAAACTCAAATTCAGCTGTATTTTATGATGACTGTGTTTATGGAGTGGAATTATTTTCAGCAATTAATACCTCAATGTTGAAACTTTTCACATAAACTTATTGTATGACTTCAGAAGACTTTGAATACAATACAAATAGTTTTTAATACTTTTATAATCTTTCTAGCACTAAATGCCCTTGAGTGTAAAAAAAAAAAAAAATTCCCTGATTATTTTTCAAGCTACATAGTCTAAAAGCAAACCAATCCCAGTCAAAGTGACTTGTTTTAAAGAATCCCCACATCCCCCAATTCCCCCAGCAGCGTCTGGTAAACTGATTGTTCTCTCTTTTTATATGTTAATGGCACCAATGTCTCCACATTATCACCTGGCCCTTCACAGCAACAGTATCCGGGCTAACTGGGTCTCATCCAATCACGCTCCAGATATCTGGGTGGGGTTATATATATACTGTTTTCCTGACAGAATCTACATTGAATTTTTTAGTTTTTTGTGAAATAAAATTCCAAAACCTTAAAGGACAAACTGCTTTTTGAGATTCCTACATTGCCTACAAGGGACCACATACAACAAAGCCTACTAAGGCCATTTCTCATCTCTTTTTTCCATTCAAGACTGAAAAGGTAAGTTATATATTCTGAATTTAGATTCTGATAATATGTAAATGGTAGCCTTAAAAAATAAATGTCTGCCAAAAATGCATGCAGACTGTTAAAATTTGCATGTAGTCTCTTAGTAAATGTTAGTGCTGTTTAATCTCTATTTACTGAATATATTTGTTCATTTGTTGATAGATTTTTTTTGTGGTTGTTTTTCATTTTGGCAAATGCAGTGTACCCTAAAAAAATCTTGAATATTTCACAGGAAAATGAGACCCAGAAGAGTCTGTCCTGAAAAGGAAGCTTTGAAATTCATCGCATCTGGGAAAGATAAAGACATATTTCAGTCAAGAGTCAAGAGAAAGGTAAGTTATCATTTAAGACTTGGTCTCCAATACTGTATGACTGCAAATATTAATTAAATACTTGGCATAGTAGCTTATGAATTTGAAGAAGTGTACTGTGCAATGTTATTACTAGTTCATAGTGTGCAGTGTGAAGAAATAACAACAGAAATTATAGATGATCAGTGGCTTGAATATTTAGTGTATTTTAATTTTGATGCACAGTTATAAAGATTGTAATGTACTGATAATCATACTTGATAAAATATAAAATATTGATAATCATTGGAACTCGAAAACAACTGGGACACATATTAAACTTGTATCATAAATGTATGTATTCTCTAAAGCTAATATGTGTATGTGTTTGTGACCAACAGATTGTTGATGAACAGAAAAGAGCACATTTGTGTGCATTTGTGACCACAAACATCACTACAGGAGAAGAAATGATGTTGGACTGCGGAGATCCTGACTGCCCATGGAGACAGGTACATTTCTATTTCAATAACTTTAGCTCATATTTCAGAGTTATTTCATGAATTGTTATTTATTTGTAGTAGTCAAACTTCCTTTGAGTTTTAATGTAAAATAATGGAATTAACCTGGCAAACTTGTTACAAACAATGTTAAATCAGTTTGGGATCAGTACGATTTTTTAAATGTCTTTAAAAGAATATTCTGCTCACCAAGTCTTCATTTATTTAATAATAAAAAGTACAGTGAAAACTATATAATAGTGATATATTATCACAGTTTAAAGTAACAGTTCTCTCTCTCTCTCTCTCTCTCTCTCTCTCTCTCTCTCTCTCTCTATACGTATACTGTATATATAGACAATATATCTATAGATATCTCTGTATAGGTCTATTCAGTTTATTTTAAATAAATGCTGTAATTTTGAACTTTATTTTCATTAAATAATCCTAAAAAGTACTATATATCACAATTTCCACAAAACTATGAAGACGGAAAAGATGTTTTCAACACTGATAATATAAGAATCATTATTAATGATTGAGAACCAATAATAATTGATCATAAAAGAACATCAATTCAGCTAATTCAAATGATTTCTGAAGATCATTTGAAAGTGAAGAGTGGAGTAATGATGCTGAAAATACAGCTGCAAATCACAGAAATACATTACAGTTTAAAGAACATTCGATAAGAAAACAGTTATTTCAAATTGTAATACTATTTCACAATTTTAAATTCATTTTACAATATTTCTGATCAGGTAAATGCAGCCTTGATTAGCAGAAAAGTCTTCTTTTAAAAACATTAAACCAGTCTTCCTGATCCCAGACTCGCTGGTTAGGTGTTGATCCTGTGAGAGGTGTGATGTTTGTGGGGGAGAGAGAGAGAGCATGAACAGAGCAGATAGCACTACAACACAATAGAGATTACTGATCAAAGTGAAGAAAAAACAATCCGCATTGGTATGGTCTTTACTATATTTCATAAAATAGTAGCACTTTCCCATAAGATGTCATTGGTTAACACTAGTTAACATGAAAATCACTTTTAAAGTGTTTATTAATGTTAGTAAACATTACTTTCATCATTAACAAATACAATGTTTGATTTTAATAATGTATTAATAAATATTATTTAATGGAGCTGAGCTAACATTAACAAAAAATAAACAGTTGTATTTTTTTTAATGTTAACAAAGCTTAAATATTTAAACAAATGTATTGCTCATTGTTAGTTAATGTGTCCTGTCCATCGCTCAGTGTTTTAAAATCAAACTTAAAGACTCATTTTTACACCCTTGCATTTGAGTGATGCTGTGAACAGTTCTTTTGATGTATGTTTTTATTTTTTTAAATGTGTATATATACATATTTTTTATTTTAATTTTTGATCTCTGTCGCTTTTAAAGTAACATTTTCTTGTAAAGCAAGTTGGATCAATGATGGTTGTGTTAATGTTGTGCTCTATAAATAGAAATTGACTTGACCTGACTTATTGCAAAGTGAAACTTTACACTTCAACACTTTATTTTAAGGGAATAATGCATTAGTAATCCAGAATAATGCATTAGTTAATCAATAATTATTGGCTTATTCTGGTCAATAAACTTGAATATCACTTAGTAAGTGCCACTCAATAATTGTGAAAAAGTTAATAATTAATTACTGGTTTGTTTATTCTTAACTAATGCACAATTCTGGATCCTTAAAATGTTAGGTTAATCACTAATTACTAGTGTGTTATTACATGAATTACTTCTTTTAATTTGGGTCTGGGTTTGAGTATTAAAGGGGATGCAAGTAAACACGTTTAATGTATGCAATGATAAAATCAGTTTTACAAAAAAGAGCACTTGTTGAATTGTTCTGCATGTCACTTTCAGCGTTCATGACAATATAATTATTAATTGTATTAATTCGTTACAGCTTAGTCAGGTGGCCATTACTAGAGATTGTTATAAATGAATCTTCTATATTACAGGTAGCAGGATGCTTGGTCCATTACATCCTGACGGATGGACAACACCCTGATCAGACAACTACACCCTACACCCAGGATCCACTTGGTCTGTCTCTACATGTCAGAACGAGTAACTTCAGTCTTCAATGGGATGAAAGACAAAAAATATCTTAAGCAGAATGATGAGCAAATCAGTGGAAGAGCATCCTACTATTGAGGAAAGCCTTCAGAAAGCCAAAACTATGTGCAAAGACTTATTGTAGAGTTTACAATAAGCATTAAAATGATTGGATATAAGTATTAGTGTGAATTTACAGGTTTGATCACCAGTCTTATCAAATATGAACCACAAACAGCTACAGCTCAGAAAAGACTTCAGCCTTCAGTCTTGGACACATCAGTAAATCACTAGTGCCATTAAATCAAAACGGTATGATCCATTCACCATAAACAATACTGAAGAGCTGAAGATCATTGTCTTTTCATGTTTTCAACTTTGTAAAGTATGTATTACTGGCATTACATTTTTTTTTAATTCATTCATATATTTATTCACTATAAATATTTTTTATCTTGTAATTTTGTTAAATAGCAAGAGCCAGAAAGCCCTGGTCAGAAACAGAGAGGAAAGTCATAGAACACTGTTTCAAGATCTACTTTGAGGAAATGAAGGCTCCTGGAAAAGTGGACTGTGAAAGATGCATAAATGCAAACAGGATTCTAAAGGACAATGGAAGAGACTGGAAAACAGTTAAATACTTTGTGCTCAACAGAATAATTTCAGTTAAGAGAAGTTTGGGTGAACAGTACTGAGCCCTTAAACCCTGAGAGCGTGTGATGTGGAGTATCAGTGTTGGGTCATAACTGTGCCGTGACACTGAAGGTCCATGTACATGCAGCATCAGTGTGTCATAGCATTGAAATGACTGACTACAGCTGTTTTCAGCTGCTGTTTGGGACTCTGTTTTAGACCTGTTATAACTTTGATGTAAGCCACTGTAATTTTAAACTATTTAATTTTTTTTTTAAATAAACAAATTTTATTATTTTCATTTTGATTTGTTGTTTTACTTTTCTTGGCAATGTTGATAATAAAAATGGAGCCCCTAAATCAAGTGCTGCTCTGAAAAATGTCAGTGTGTTAAACGACTAAAGTGCCAATGCTTAAAAAGTATTTTATTGTAGCTCTCCATACAACACCTGACACTAACACACATGTGGAGGTCAAAACTCAAAATTATATATTGATTGTTGCATTGAGAATTTTCAGTTGGTTCTACAAATGTGCAAATGTTAAAAGACATTCAGTTCATCTAATTTACTGGAGCCAACTGAAGATTTTAATGCAGTAAATAAAAAAATAAAATAAAAACACTGGTCCCCTGTTAGATGGTGAAGTGTGACGCCTGATCGGCTGACATTACATTTAACAATATTTCACATTCTCACCATCTCTGAATGCTATGGCAAGGATGATAATATAATGTTACAATATATGTTGATTGTAACATTGATTTAGAAATTTAGCCAAGTGAATATTTTCAAAGTCAACATGAAATCTTCAAGAAATGTCAAAGCAACCAAAGAGATGTCGCAGTTTACCATTTAACAGGGGACCTAAGTATTCAGATCAACATTAGCACTATCTATCTATCTGTCTATCTATCTATCTATCTATCTATCTATCTATCTATACATCTATCTATCTATACATCTATCCATCTATCTATTAAAAAAAAAAAAAAAAATTCCCATTTGGCCTCCGAGATCAAACCGGTCCCCAGTTAGATGGTGAAGCATGACGTGATCTGTTTGGTTGCCTTTACATTTAACAAATTACTTTTATTTATTTATTTATTTCTGAATATAATGGCAATGCTGATAATACCCTAAAAATAGAGCCTCTGAAAAATGTCAGTGTTAAACAGCTAAAGTAGCCTGGTTAAAACATATTTTACTGAACTCAACTGAAATTTTTCAATGCAGCAAGCTAACATATAATATTGTTTCTTAAGTTAACATATAATATTGTTTCTTAAGTTAACATATAATATTGTTTCTTAAGTTAACATATAATTTTGTTTCTTAAGTTAACATATAATTTTGTTTCTTAAGTTAACATATAATATTGTTTCTTAACTTAACATATAATGTTAATGTGTCTGTGATGTAGGAAGAGGTGATTCAGTCTAACAGGCGTCACACGTCACCATCTAACTGGGGACCAAACTCATTTTATCCAACACATGCACTCTTTACTGTCAGAAGTATTGACATGCAATTGTTACCTTAAAAAGCTCTTTCTGCTCTTTTTAACCCATAAATTTGTTTTGTTGGTGTAAATTAACACAAACTAATCATTATGCTTTACTGGAGAAATTAATGTAATTATTTTCTCCTCGCCTTTTATTGTTTGATTAGCATTAATGCCAACACTTAACTCAAGCCACAAGACAAGATTTTTACAGATAAAAAAAAAAGGAATCTTAATGACCAACTACTGGTCTAAAAATATTTGACTGGAAAAATCATCTTGTAATCAATATAATTTCAGTTCTACTTTCTGAGTATGAATTATCATATGCAGTAAAAACAACAACACTCAAGCTGTGTAAAAGGTTTTGTTCAACTGCCTGGATTCTCTCCTGCATGATTTTATGTGAGTCTCTTTAGACATTGGAACCGGTCATGAATTATGAGCTTCTAGAAGTGGGATCACAATTTGTCAGTCATCACCGATGAGACGTTGAGAGTGACTGACTGAAAGTGAAATCCTTTTCACAAACTGAACATACAAATAAACACATAACAAATAACATAATAGTCGTATTACGTAGAAACAATAAGTGCTTTCTATATATTCATAGTGCAAATAGAGAAATTTTTCAAGCAAGACAGATCTGTAGACAACTACAAAACCAGTTATAGCCTACATACTAATGATATGTTATGAAGCCTAGTTTGCACGCATCAGGGAGACACTCTCAAAATGCGGGGTATTAAAATCCCTTTTAAATACGTGTACATGTTTCGATTTAATGATCGCGGGAACACTCGGTGGTGCTGAACATACATTATACATTACAAGACATTAATTTTGACAGACACTCTACAACGAATCCTCATTTGATGTTTCTTATCGGCCAATGAGGGTCATTTTTGTTTGTGTTGAAAAAAAAAAAAAGTCAAATAATAAAAACAATTCCACACAGGCTAAACTGTACATACTAAACATACACAGCAACAGGTCTGTGCATGTAGTGGTGTTTTCTCTAGACTAAAGCACACTGGTCCCCTGTTAGATGGTGAAGTGTGACGCCTGATCGGCTGACCTTACATTTAACAATATTTCACATTCTCACCATCTCTGAATGCTATGGCAAGGATGATAATATAATGTTACAATATATGTTGATTGTAACATTGATTTAGAAATTTAGTCAAGTGAATATTTTCAAAGTCAACATGAAATCTTCAAGAAATGTCAAAGCAACCAAAGAGATGTCGCAGTTTACCATTTAACAGGGGACCTAAGTGTTCTGATCAACATTAGCATTATTCTATCCATCCGTCCATCCATCCATCCATCCATCCATCTATCCATCCATCTATCTATCTGTCTGTCTGATCAAATTATCATCACTGATAGGACCTTCTCAGGAATGGGTTTTGATTGCATTCATACGTTGAGAAGTGTATTGGGGTTAAGCCAAGAAAATGTTAAATAAATGTAAAATATATATATATAGTTAATTATAAGAGGCATTACCTCTGCCCTTGAACTGTTGACAGCTGGCTGACTCTAATTATATTACTATTTTTATTACTATTATTATTATTTGAAAAATAAAGAAACTAAGTACTAACAAACTAACTATAATGACACTTCTCAATGTGTCAGTATTATAAGTACATATACGTATATTGTGTATGTATACAGTAAAATCTACATTTATTCAGACACCTTGAACATTTCACACATTATCACAGTTTATTTGCTATAGTTTAGATAATGGTAATAAAAGATGACAAGAACTCAGAGTTAAACTGTCAGAACAAATTCATCTTGATAATATCAGATAGCACTTAAGCAAAGAATGGCCAGGTCTATTGTCAGAATAATTTTTATCAAATTTACTGGTAGTCTACTTTATGAGGAATTTTTGGTTATAATATGTCAGTTTTTCAAAATTATATATTGATTGTTGCATTAAAAAAAATAAAATAAAAACACTGGTCCCCTGTTAGATGGTGAAGTGTGACGCCTGATCGGCTGACATTACATTTAACAATATTTCACATTCTCACCATCTCTGAATGCTATGGCAAGGATGATAATATAATGTTACAATATATGTTGATTGTAACATTGATTTAGAAATTTAGCCAAGTGAATATTTTCAGTCAACATGAAATCTTCAAGAAATGTCAAAGCAACCAAAGAGATGTCGCAGTTTACCATTTAACAGGGGACCTAAGTGTTCAGATCAACATTAGCACTATCTATCTATCTATCTATCTATCTATCTATCTATCTATCTATCTATCTATCTATCTATCTATCTATCTATCTTTCTATCTATCTATCTATCTATCTATCTATCTATCTATCTATCTATCTATCTTTAAAAAAAAAAAAAAAATAGCCTCCAAGATCAAACCGGTCCCCAGTTAGATGGTGAAGCATGACGTGATCTGTTTGGTTGCCTTTACATTTAACAAATTACTTTTATTTATCTATCTATTTATTTATTTATTTCTGAATATAATGGCAATGCTGATAATACCCTACAAAAAAATGGAGCCTCTGAAAAATGTCAGTGTTAAACAGCTAAAGTGGCATAGTTAAAAGGTGTTTTACTGAACTCAATTGAAATTTTTCAATGCAGCAAGCTAACATATAATATTGTTTCTTAAGTTAACATATAATATTGTTTCTTAAGTTAACATATAATATTGTTTCTTAAGTTAACATATAATATTGTTTCTTAAGTTAACATATAATATTGTTTCTTAAGTTAACATATAATTTTGTTTCTTAAGTTAACATATAATGTTGTTTTTTAACTTAACATATAATGTTAATGTGTCTGTGATGTAAGAAGAGGTGATTCAGTCTAACAGGCGTCACACGTCACCATCTAACTGGGGACCAAACTCATTTTATCCAACACATGCACTCTTTACTGTCAGAAGTATTGACATGCAATTGTTATCTTAAAGAGTTCGTCATTTTACTTTATTTTTGCTATCCTCAAATTAACTATAGTGTTTTGTTTGTTTTGTCTTAATATTTTTTGGTTTGAAAATATCTGCATGTCATACTAATTTATTAAACATTTTGGATTTCTATCATAATATTTCTTCAATGGTGATATAGTGTGAATGTTTCAAAGTTTAGAGTTGCATTTAAATATAGTTAGATTGTAAAGAAACACTTGGTACAATTGCCCTAATGTTTGCACACACAGTTGCATTGCAGTCTATGGAGGTCCCCTGTTGGATAGGTAGACGTCACTCAGGTCCCCACTTGGCATGTTTTTAAAAAAAAATAAAAATGCATTTTTTCAGTTATATTATGAAAAAAGACCTCAAATGAAAATTTTGTATGTAATTTTTGTTTCTTAAAAATGACCAGAAACACTGGTCCCCTCTTGGTCAGTGTAGAGCGATAGTCCCCTCTTAGTAACATAGACGTGTATGTGTGTGTGTGTGTGTGTGACATGTAGGGTGTCAGACTAAACAGAGTGCTAAGCAATAATGGGGAGGCGAGTGAGAAGTTGCCATGTTGTGACTCCTGCTGGAAAGTATTTGGCCTCTACCTCATCAGCGTCTCTGAACAGATGTTGATGTCCACTCCCACGAAGCTCACACACTCCTGCAGCACTCCATCCAGCGCTGCCCTCAGCAAACTCTGTGACACGTCGTGCTGGAAACAGTGACCACAGTCTAAGAACGTGTGTTTGTGTAAGGAAGGAGAAGGAACGACTCTGTTTTTGACCTGGGCTCTGAAAATGAAATCAAACACCTTGAAGATATTTTTCTAGTATGTTGACTTGATTCAATCGCAATTATGACGTACATTTAAAGGTTCACTAAATCGCTATGGAAATAATTAAAGCAGTAAGAATTCTACTCCGTGTCTTTTGAAATGTCAAGAAGGTCTACATCTATTCAATATCTCAGAAACAAATCGTGCTGTCCCAATCGCTTTCCAAAAACAAGCCACTTTGCATGGCCAGTGTTGTGTCATTGCCAATCAAACGGTAACCTTAAATACTTTGCGGTGTTCGTGCTGGTCTGAGGGGAAAAAAGAGACGGCAGAATAAAAAGGCAGCCAGTGGATTCCTTTGCCTCAAGAGACACGGAGAGAAGGTCTGAAGCTGTTTTCATTGGAAAGCATCTGTGACACTTCAAAGTCATCTCACAGGGGTTTTCCATTAAGTGCAAGGAATTGATAAAGTTAATCCAGCCGAACTTTTCACACTTTGGAGGCGGTTTTCTGAAATGGAGATGGAATTCAAAGCAAAGAAAACCGCAAGGGCAAATACAAAACTGACCAAAAATTAGGAGCGAGAAGGAAATTCTAACAAGCCTTTGAATGTCTTGCACTGGGACCAGTATCCATATGGAAGAAGTTATACCCATGCTTGTAGACCTGCTAAGAAGAATGTGCAATTTTTCTTTTGGGAAAACTTATTACAATTAACAATTTCTGGGGTAGGGTTAGGCTTAGGGGTAGGTTCAGGGTTAGTACCTAGTTATTACATAGTTATTGTAATTACTATAATAAGTACACAGTATGCCCATGAGGAACAGGACTGTAAAATAAAGTGCTACCCATATGTTCTTATATTTAAATACAATGCACTTATTGTGTACATACATTTCTTAACAATGAACAATTAATAACAGCTGCAATTATCTTCTGTATTTGCATCTTGCACTTTTGATTGATTGATTGATTGATTGATTGATTGATTGATTGATTGATTGATTGATTGGCAAGTACACAGTTAGTTAAAGACACCTAATATAAAGTAACCAAAACATAAATTATTTACTTTGAATCTAACTTGTCTCTTTAAAACTTCTAGCCATGGACATATGGGAGTTCAACATAATGGAATACACAAATGTAGTTTATGAAGGTTTGGGAGTGTATGACATGTATTGCCTGTTCTGTATACTTTTCTGTGTGTAAATTTACAGTGCGAGTAAGATCTAATGCTTTCAAGTTGTCTTTGTGTGCACTAGTGCGTCACTGTGTATGTGTGAATACAAATTCAGTAAATTAAACAGACCTAGAAGCCCAATGAACTCTTATAACTAATTCAATATACACATTCAACCTCTCTTGTGCACACACGAATACACACAGTCACACACTAACACAAGAACAGGCAGAAATAATAAACGAAGACATAGACTATATAGTTCCCTCATATTTGGACATAATGGTTTAAATTCAGAGAGTGTTAGAAATTACACAACCAATAGTAAAAAAAAAGTTAAAAGTAGCTTTAAAGATACTTTATCCTAATATCTTATACTGTTTCAATTACTCTGGGACATATTACAAATTAACTTGTTTCATCAAGACGCCAATTTATCTGGTAATTAAGAAAACAATCAAACATGAAACTGTGTAAGATAACGTATTTTATAACTAAACTCATGTTTCGAGGATACATGGTGGATATTCAGTTATTAAAGACTGACCATTAATAGCCTTCCATGGCAATCATGTTTCACATTAAACTCAGAGCGATGCAAAGTGCTAGCTAAAGAACTGTTTTCCAATGTAATAAAATGCAGTACATTTGGACTGTGAAAATGTGGCCAACAAAGCACAGGGAATGTCAAAGTGGCCTGAGAAGCAGATGTTCCTTAAAAAAAAAAAACATCCACAAAACAAATGTTGTTGCCTAGAGAAATCTGATATTGTAAACTCATTAGCAGATCTGCCTGTTTGTTCACAAAACACATGTCTGTCGAAACCAGGCACCAAAGCATTCCAAGAAAAGATGTGATAAGAGATGTTATAGAATAAGCAGACTTCTCTCCTCTTTTATGGCTGAAAGAGTTTTGTGCATGGGTTGATCCTAAATATTAATAAATGGGTAACATTAGAAATAAATAAAATAAGATTAGATTAAAATGAAATCATTTGGATTGGATTAGGGTACCTATATAAAGCATGATGACTTCAACAAACCATGTTTTCTTGTGCAATGGAGTTAAGATGCTAATTTCTTTGTTGACAAACAGAGTGATGGAACGGAAATGTATCCGATATTAGATGTGACTGCATGAAGATAAATGGACATGGATTAGACCAACACAATGGTAAAATCTCAGTGGGTTACGGATTACTTGAGATATTGAGTGACTGCTAGTGCTAGGCAGAGTTATGTGGGTTATAGCAAAGAGCAGAATGTCTCTTTTGCCCTGACAGGATCCGGATGACTGCCACTGGAACAAATGACATCTGTGTGATAACAAATACTGTCTAGCCGTATATGGACTAATCTTATCCAAGCAAAGATCGAAAATCACAGACTGGTAGAGAATCACACTTTTCTGCACCATGTTGTGCACTTGATTAAAGTTTCAGTTAACATAATTACTAATGGTTTTTAAAAAAAACAGTAGCAGCATTGAGATCTCAGCACTAGACGTCGCTTGGGAATAAGTGTGAGTGTGAAAAATAAAGGATCTGTCTTGAGCCTTTCAGAAGTCCGGCACTCTTTTGTAATATTGCCTCTGGTGGTTAATGCAGTTCATTGCAACAGGCCAATAGTCAAAAAAGATTTTTCATTTAGTATCACCTCCTAAATCTAGTCAGTGATACACAAATGCTGGAAAAACAACTGTAATATTAGACAGCCAAAAATATGTATTGCACAAAAACAGCCTTCATGTGGGAGAACACCACTGGCTGCGATATTCTGTCAAAATCTCTCACACGTTTCCTTTGTAACCTTAGAGAGGTGAGAAATATATATATGTACACCACTGAAACACATGTGTTGAAATGAAACATGAAATCTAAACGATAAACATTACAGCCTGAAGGCGGAAGCGGAGATATTCTTCCACAGCCAAATCATTCCTGATCATTGTTTACTCTGAAAAATATTCAGACATTTAACAGTTTATGGCATTTTCCCATATGATGCTTATGGCGATTCCAAAACAATCACTCATCAGACTTACATCAACACTATACAAAATAAAATTATTATAATATAATCACTTGCTAATAATCAATAAACCGGAGCAGACTCAAGGTACTTCTCACAACAAACAACTCCTTATTTTTAGCGTACAAAAACCTGCTGCCACATAATAGCCGGATGCAATCTGAGAAGTGTGTGGACAGGTTCCCATGTAGCTGCGCCCAAACCCTAAGGTTAGCTTTTGAGTACTTGGCAGCCGGTCGACTGTATAAACTGCCTTGAGCGTGGATAGAGCAAAAATTCTCACAGTCCTTGAGCAGACTGATAGAGGAAGACACCCAAAAAGTGTCACCTGCGGGCAGTTTGGAGCTCTGTTGATGGAATGCACACTCATTAGAAAGCCATCAATCATCACGACCCCACCAGATCTATTTTTAAAGGCTGTTCCAAAAAATTTTTGTCCCAGGCCTGGTCCTCTCTCGTCCTTCACGGTCGTCGCTCCAGTTTTATATCCTTCCATCTCCTACGTGGGACTCGATACCGGCGGTGGGGCGCAGGTGCAGCTCATCTTCAGTCACTACACCTGGCCTCACTCCTCGTTCCCACGCCTCTCGGCCCCGCCCCACTCGCCACAAAGAGAACGGTTAAAAATCTGTATGATGCAGGGTCAGTAGAGAGTGAATTCAAATGATAGTTCATCCAAAATTCTGTCATCATTTATCCACTCTCATGGTCATTCCAAACCAGTATGACTTTCTTCTGTGGATAATAAAAGACATTTTCAGAATTATTATTTTTTTGTCCATACAATGGAAGTCAATGGTCATCAAAACACTCTGGTTACCAACATTCTTCAAACATCTTTTGTGTTCTGCAAAGAAAGTAAGACACAAGTTTGGAATGAAAATGATGGTCAGCAACTAATATAAGTATATTCATTTTTCCGTGAACTACCCCTTAAAGGCTTTAAAAACACATCAATCACTTTGGACAAATTGAACAAAGCTGAACAAGAAAGTAAACATGGGCTGAAATTGTTGTGGTTATTTTTGAAATATCAACCTAGACACTTTGACTGTTTCCAGTAGTAGCTGTTTAAAAAGGCTTCGGCTTTCTTCCATATCATCTCTCCAATCTCCTGTCAATCCTACTGGATATATCTAAGACTGCATAACCATTTCGATTAGTGAGTGTAAAAGTGCATCTGGTAGAGCATTCGTTAAAAATCCAGTAAGGCCTAAGAAAGACCATGCTCGCCTAAAGCCGATATTAAGCTTTCCATCTGTCTTCAAGCGCACACCCGCCACACTCTCAGGTCCTCATTCACAGTAGGAAGAGCGGCTGAAAGCTGAGCTCTGACATGGCTTAACGGTGTGGTAACCCTAAAGACAAAACAACCAAAACTCAATTAAAGCATTGGGGAATGGATGAAGAAATGTGGTGGGAGTTCACAGTTTTTAAACCTGCCCTCTGTTTGAACAGACACATATCCTGGACCCTGACATGCCAGGTATAGAGCAGAGGACGGGCCAGTAGTAACACAAATACGCAATTACATTGCCTCACCAAGCCAGGCAGAGCCACGGCGAAGTCTACGACCCAAGGCATGCACACACGTATGAACAAAAACATACGGGCTCACACAAACCACAGGATTAAATTCAGGTGCGAGGTCCTGTTTGGCTTGGATAGGCCCCAGCGCCAGAACAAAGTGTGTCTGTCCACACTCAGCCCAGTTAACAGCTCTTTTTTTTTTACAGAAAGCTGCCACTCTGAGATGTCAATCAGTTCTTCTCTCATTTCCCGGCCCTCATGACCCAATGTAGATCTAACCAGCTGCAGGCTCTGAAAACACACTTCCCAGAGAGAGCTGAACACACAGAGATGTTTGACAGGGGAGATCCCTTTACATACCTCCCAAACCTCTGCCTTCAGTGTAACCAGAGACCTGCGTTTTCAGCAAAACACAAAAGCTCCAAAGCAAGGCATCTGAAAACATCTACAGACGTCCTGAGAGTAGTGTAAGACATGACATGTCCTGACAGAGCTTATGTTAACTCATCTTTAAAATAGGCTACAATGAATTCTACCTATGACATAAGATTTTTAAATGTGCAGTCTTGTCTTCCCTGGAAGGTCATGCAGCATGTGTGTTACTTATGAAACAATCTAAGACATCCTAAAATCTTGCAATATGTATTAAAACTTCTCTACAGGGTTCCCACACTTTTTGACCAATGAATTTCCATCTTTCTAGTCATTCTGATGCAGTTTGAACCCATTCATCAGATTCATTATAGGTGCTAACAGAAAACTGTATATTCACCTTAGAATTTTCCAGGATTTTTCCTTCTTTAGTACAATTCACCAGCAAGTAAATCATATCAGTATTTATTTTATTCTCAGTCTTTTTTTATCTCCTATGCTAACAATGCCTGTCTTTATTTGAACAAAAATATAGTAAAAATAACTTTTCTCTTTTAACATTTCAATATATTAAATATATAAACTTTTAAACAGTATTAATCATCCAGGACTTTTCCAGGATATTTCCACTCAATTTGTGATTACTGAATAAGAATGTTCATTATGATTTAGACTGCTTTGCTAATGAATCAATCAGATCGTCTTGTGAACAAATTTTATAGATTAAATATTTGACTGCAAAAAATTTAAATCATAACAAATCTCCACACGAGCTCAAAATTAGTAAAAAAATAGTAAATGAAATATTTCATAGCAGAGCCTTAATAGAAAAAAAAATGTATATAGTGTATATCGACTACAGACATTTCCATGACTTTTCCAGACATTAAAAACACCATTTTACAATTCCCTGAGGTTCCCAGGTTGCCACAACCTTACAAACACTGTACATAAGAATTATTCAAAGCTTGCTTTGCTCCATTAAAAACACTGTGCATGAATTCTAAAATGTTTTCTGGCAGTAAATCAGATGATGCAGTTTCCTGGCTGTGGGCTGACATTTTAACGACTAATTCTGACACTTTTCTCACCTACACTCTGTTCCATCTTTCCTTTACCTCAGGTGAAGCCTGGAGATGGTCTGGAGTCAGTAAAACCTGTCAAACAGAACACTCACGCACACTGCACTACTGGACTCACCTACTCATGTTATATTATATAAACTTGTGTTAGTCTTCTTTCAGAGGTCTACTACAAATGTGAACAGCTATTAGAAACAAAAAATAAAGATTTTCCTCTCCTGATACCCAGCAGAGGAAATACATTCATACATGTCATACATGTAAAAGATGGAAAAACGTATCATGCAAACACAGCTAGATCAGACATGAATCAGAAAGAGTGAAGGTGTTCAGCAGAGCACATAACTTTTCCTTTTTCCCACGCGCAAATGGACTCAGCTATCAGTCATCATCAGTCAGCTTCCTGTCAGTCAATACTCACACCACCATTCACTCTCTTCCGTTTTACCCCGAGGGAACAGTCTCAGCAGGCCCATTAAAAAAGAGAAAGCCTTCAGAAATGACATCACTGGTGCTTTTTCATTACGTAACCTTCTAAACCTTCATCAGAAACTTTTTGTTTTTTATTTTAACAAATCGATTTTTTTATTGATGTTCTGAACATGCAAAAAAAAAAAAATGGTGTAAACAAGACTATTTACTAAAGCTTCATCTGTGTGATCAATAGTGGTCCTTGTGTGCACAAACATTCAAACGTAATATTTTGTCATTCATAACTGAAGTACAACCTAACCAATGCATATATCTGCAGGGGTTCTGAAAAACACTGATGTAATAATAAAGAATGGCTAAATAAATAATAAATAAATGGTTTACTGTGGGTTTAAATGTTTGGACTTGAGAAAAACACACGAGAAAGTGCACCAAGGAGAGTGTACGGTGTTTTCTCTCACAGCTGGGGAAAATGGTAAAATGTGGCCTCTGGGACCTTTACGCAGTTGGGAAATCTGAACACTCTCCACCTATGTCTCTGTGATTTACAGCTAACTATATAAACCTAAATTTTAGAGGTCCCACCCACTTTAACTAAATGGCACATCAGGACAATAGAGTAACAAATTAAATTAAAGTCTTGTGAAGGTGACATCTTTAAGAGAGAGATTCAACTTCAGCTCAACAGCAACCCACTTCATAAAATTACTTTATTTCACACAGTGAATTCTTAATAGTATTACATCATATGTGTATTATATTTATTTATTTATTTTGGAAAATATTGCATTTTAAACTGAAACAACCACTAAAGGCAAACAATTTTCAGGAAAAACACCCTTTTCCCATCACTAACCACATATGATTATATATTCAGTAACCTCATTTTCATGATTAGGGGAAGCTGGTATACAATAAATACCAGCCAACGTAAGATACATGGTCCAGTCTGTTTGTCTATTAAACACACATACTGTATATACATACTATAAACCCCTCTCTCATATACATACACACACACACACACACACACACACACTTATCACTCAGCATGTCAATGCGGTGGAGAGGCATCATGTGTTGCTCAGATTATGTGGCAGGGTAAATAAACACTAAGTGCTGACAGACGTGCAGGGGGTCACTGTGATGCACACTAGACAACACTCACACTGTGCAGGGCCAAGGCGAAGTGACCCTGATACTCTGCTACCCTAAACCTGTGTGCACCAGCCCATGTGCATGTTTTTTGGGGTCAAAAGCAGTGAGAAGTATGTGATATGTGATACTGATCCTTTTGCAAAGACGCAAGATGTTCTTTCCTCTCCTTATTTGGGAAATGGCTTCAAGGTTGCAGTGGACTTATGTTGCAATTAACCATTTAAATTGCCCAATCCCAGTTTTAACACCATCTATAATTATATTTTAGAGTATCTGATTGGTCCTATGATTTGCCAACCTTTATTTCACTACCATTCAAAAGTTTGGGGGCAGTGAGATTTTTAATGTTTTCGAACAAAGTTTAGTTTGCAGTAAAAATAGTAATATCATGAAATAGTATTCCAATTTAAAATAACTGCTTGCTGTTTTCATTTAATATAAAATGTCATTTATTCCTGTGATGATAAAGAAGAATATTCAGCAGCCATTACTCCAGTGTCACATGATCCTTCAGAAATCATTCTCATTTGGTATTGTGGTGCTCAAAAACATTTGTTATCATTATCGATGTTGAAAAGGATTGTGCTTCTTTAATATTTTTTTTTTGTGGAAACAATTGTGGAATCTGGTAGAGTGTATATAAAGAACTTATTTCAACAAGAGATTCTGCAGAGTTAAAGGTCTTGAAGTCAAAAACTAAATAAAAAATGAGCAGCAGAGGGCAGAAGAGGGAAATCAAATATGCAGGACAGCTATAGAAAAATAGAAAGATAAAAAGTAAAGAGCAAAAAGAAAAAAAGACTAATCAGGCCCAGCCTTGAGTCAACATATGATGCTACAGGGAATCACAGTAGAATTAATTTCACAAGAAAAATGGATTACTCATAATATGAGACCGCAAAAGCAAACAGCCAGAGACAGGATTAGCTCTCTAGTCCAGCTGACTTCTGCTTGAAACTGCTATTACTCAAAACTGAAAATCAGAGTCTGGCTTAGTAAGTTGGGAATGCGCCTACAATTACTTTGAACATTTCACTGGATCAAGAGCAGAGCCAGACACAACATCATGTACACAGATTATGTGAGGATACTCAACTGCGTATAACAAAGAGGAGATGCACAAAACTAGTTTCTGAGTTTGAATACCAATGTGTTTAGGGTCCATTTTAAAGAGCTCCGCTAAAGGATCCTGAACACGTCTCCCAACGGACACTGAGGACAAAGAAAAGAATGCCAGAGGAAATTATCTCACCATCATGTGTAGTTAATGCTCAGATTTAAAAATGAATGTCTCAAGAGAACTACAATATTTACACTTTAATAAACCCACAGACTTAATTAAGAATAAATTAGACTCACATGAGCATAGATCTATGTAAATGAGAGACTATTTAAATCATGCAAAAGCTTGTGTGGCATGAACTGCACTAATCACAGTTTAATAGATTATATTAATAAACAAGATTTGCATTTACTGAAATAGCTGCATTTACTATGGAAGCTGGTTTCCACCACAGAATAAAATAATAAGTTATTGTGAATTAATATCACAATTCAATTTATTTATTTTTTTATAATACAGTACATAAATCTAAGAATTGTGAGAAAAAAGTCAGTTGTTGGAAAAAAAAATTGCAATAACCTTTATTAATTTAACTGATTAAATAATTTCTTTCTTTATTTTATCCTGTGGTGGTAACAAGTTTTAAACACTATTACTCAGCAGTAAATGTAAATAAGACTACATATGGTTAAATAGATGCGAAAAAAAAAAAGCCAATCGCAATTGAGCGTGCAAATAGATGCAAGAAAAAAGACCAATCCAAATTAATATACAAATATTATTGTTTCCAATTATTACCTTTGATGTCATTTTCATTATTTACATTCTGTCAGTCAACAAGACTTTTACTTTCTTTATATTAAATGCTTTAAAATGTATAAAGTTTACAATCAAGCAAAAACAGCTCAATTAAGGCTTGAAAAATCTGCAAAATCTGTGAACAAATGACAAGATCATTTAATAGCCCAAGCTACAGATGCCATCACATCTGTCAGAGAGAGAGAGAGAGAGAGAGAGAGAGAGAGAAACAGGCCCAATAATAGACACACATATGAATCCCCTTTTCCTAGTAAACTTTTCAAAGACATGGGCCATCTAAGAGAGGTCTGGTCAAATAAGAACCCAATTAAAGGCAAACAGAAACCCAATTCAGAAAAACCTGAATCAAACTTATCCCAGGAAATGTGACCAGCCAAACACAATATTATAAAATGAAAAACTTAAGCAGCTTGGCACACTTATTCCATTAACTTTATCTAGTCTTGTTGAAGGTCAGCAAATCAAAGTCAGATTTTCATCTTTACTCGACCATGTGTGCGAGAGTCGGAGAGCAAGAGTGAGAGACACAGAGAGTGTGGTATTCTGCCCAAGCACAACCTCCACATTACAGAGAGTGGAGAGAAGTGCTTTTGTGTGCGCTGCACAAGGCCTGAGCTGAAACTCCATCCCTTTCCAAATATTATTACAGGGAGCAGTTTCCCACAGAGTTCAATGTGGAGACCCAGTGAGTGAGGCTTGGCGATCACGCTCCAGAAAGCCACCTCAAAACCTCCATCCACAGTCACCCACTTCAGCCAGCACATCCACCTTGATCTTTACAGAGAGCCGACCACTACCTCTAGAAAAAAACTGTCCTCATGAGCACTTTCTCTACTGTAGGTATGACAGCGTGGGTTAGAGCAGGAGGAGTCACAATAGACAATTATTTGGAGTGACAATAGACATTATTTAATTATTTATATGTTAGCAATGTAGCAGAGGTTAATGCATGCAACCTTACACATTTACACACATCCCACAAAATACAGCACAATTTTTAACGCCTTTCATAAAAATGATAAATATAGCTCCCTAGTTTGCTCTTGCACTTGACCAGAGGAAAAAATTATGATTAATTGCATACTGATTTACTGCTTTTATAGAGGACGTCTGGTATAATTCTCAGATCCTGTTTTTGAGAATGTTTGAGTGATTTCCAAACTTTTCGCCTTCATTTTTTTTTTATTCCTGGAAGAGTAGAGAGGGTGCTTGTGTGGTCTAAACACAGGCAAACCATTTTACAGAAAGTTCTGTTTCACAGAAACATATCTAATGGGTATGACAGATCTAGAGAGAAGTGAAAGGAGATGGTTTGATAGACTGCGAAAGACTAAATCCAAAGGGACTGTCACTGCTTCGGAAGTCTATGTATTGACAACTGGAGATAAGAATGTGGCTTAAAGTAAACAGGGAGTCTGTTTCAGACTAAGGAGACAGAGATGACTGAAATGGCAAGTAAAGGTCTGGTTAAGTGGGAGCTGAGTTGGACTGAGAGGCGAGGCCAGTATGACTGTACAAAATCCTAAACCATCTCATAAAACCATCTTTACCATTAAAAGGACAATAACTATTGCCAAATTACTTTCAATTTATATATATATATATAAATTAATAATATTATTATTATTTTAACTTTTTTAAGACTGATAGCACTGGCACACTTGGTGATTAAAACAAATACTATGTACAAGTAGTGTTTCTCTGATTTCAGATTTTGTTTTCGTCTCATTCATCATAATTAAATTGCATTTTGAACAAATCTGGGATTCTATCAATTTAGGCATCTGACTAAAACAAAACAATGTTTGTTCAGTAGTTCAATCATAAAAAGAAGGAATAATCAAATCACCTGCACTCCTCAAGTTGGGATTCATGTCAGGCATCTCTTTAACTACCTCAGGACTCACACTGTAGTTGGATGCTCCTGCTTCATCTGTTATACTGAAACAACAGACACACACTGAAGCACATTTCCAAGGAAATCAGAGTGGTAACTTAGTGGAGACCCCAGTGAACTTATGAAGCTCCCTCAGTACGTCTATGAGGCGACAGACCAAAGAGTCCATTTAAATACATTTCCATAGAAAGTTTGTAGTTGATACTGCAGGCTCCATTGATTCTAATGTACAATATGCATACATATTCTGAGGAATTTTCAGGACTGCAAATATTATATTAATCTATTAGTTATCAAAAATATACTGATATACTATATATATATATATATATATATATATATATATATATATATATATATATATATATATATATTATTAAAAATGTATTTGTGTAATACAATGTTCTGGTAATCTAACAGACTATGAAACACTGAAATCATGGGTCAATACTGCCATCTACAGGACTCAATGGTAAACGTATTTGTTGGTAAAGCAATTTTGACAGTCAACATAGATTTTAAAGGCTCCTGCCGACAAAGATTAATCAGTGCATTCAATTTATATAATAATAATAATAATTATTATTATTATAATAATAATAAATTCATTTAAATAGAAATTATGTTAATAAAATAATATAATTATGAAATCTAACAAACAATGTTATTTAAATGATAAAACCATGTAGAAGTTCTTCCATTCTTAACTGCCTGACTGTTAATTAAACTGACCTCTCTGAAAACATCAGCAGGGATAAATGTCCTCCACACATGATTATCACCGCTGTTACAGAATGACCCTACAAATTAGGACACTCACTACTGCCGCCTCCATTACATTTGCTGCCTCTCTATTGGTGCCTAAGGTCTCCTTTGGTCAATTAGTGTCATCTTACTCATGACAGGATGCAGAGGCTTTGTGACACGGACCTCCAGTTTGACTGGTGTCCTCATTTCCCAGACCCTTTCCCCTCCTCCCTCCCACAGCTGACACATGATAACAGTACTCATGAGCCCTGGCATATGACCTAGGGGTCAAGGTGGAGCAGGTTATTAGTAAGATTATTAACAAATTAAGAAAGAAACACATGCCAAACTTGAATGCATATAAAATCAAATAACAGAATTACAGTAAGCAAAACATATAAATGAAACTACCCTAAATGTTAATCATAAAATTAAAGGATGGCAAGTTATCGAAATGTCTGTTTCAGACCAGTGATCAGTAATGCAATGCAATGTACAGTAACATAATTTAAAGTAAATATAAACAAAGCAGCCTGTGAATATACTTCTGCATCGTTACTTCTTTTGATCATTTATTCAAAGAAAATTCACAAAAGCCTAACATATATGACTGAAGCAAAACAACTGAAAATGTTTTACTTCGATGAAATAAATGCTTTTCTCAAATCCACGTTGGCCACAATTATTGACCCCCCCTAGAAAATTTTGTGTGTAAAATATCTCTGAAGTATATTCCTATTCATATTTACCATTTACCACACCAGGGTAACTACACACATTTAATTGTCCAGCGATATGACGAAAGAAAGAAGGCGTGTTTTCAGTAACCACAGTTAGTGTGGTTGTCAACATATTCTGTTACACCAAATACACAAAATAATGATCTTTTAAAAAGCATCATATGACCCCTTTAAGAGAAAATGCATGAACACAGACCTCCTAAACAGAGTGGGGGAACTATAGACTCCAGAAGAGTCATTCACAATAGGATCCTTCGAGATTTTCCTATGGGAGTTTTCAATTCATAAATAAAATAAAAGCCTGTGGTAAACATAACTTCACAATACTTTGGTGTTTTGTTCCACAATGTAAATTTTACACATCCATACCAATTTTTTTTTTGAAGCAGTCATGTTCTTTTTTTAAGAAATAACTAGATAGGAACGTTTGGGCTGTGAGTGTGTGCAGTTTACACTGTAGGGAAAAAATATGGTCAAGTCATGTTAACCAGGCTTTATTTAACTCATAAATTGAAAAATCCCATTATAAAACCTGGCGAACTTCCGGATAGTACCCAACTCTATTTGAAAGATCTGGAGAGATTCTGTATAGAAAAATGGTCTATGAACCCTTGTCGGGTGTTTTCCAAACTCAACAGGCATTATAGGGGAAGGTTCAGCTTGAGTGGACACTAAGACATAAGAACAAAGATAAAAACCTGCCTGCGAGTGCTACAGATGACTTGAGGTCTGACAGTCACTCACTCAGTTACTCACACCCAAATATACTCACACTTTGGGGACTATCATGTCTCTGTGAGCGACTCTGGGCAAAGTCATGGTCAGGCCCCTCTAACAGGAAGTAAGAGTGGTTTTCTCAGTGTTTGTCACCATCCTTCAGGTCCATCTCACCCTCCTGATGTCCATGACCAACGGGTGACACCAAGAGATGGAGACATATTTTGATACTTGCCCCCTGAACACATGTCCTAATTAAAAGCATTCACTAGATCTGTCTGCAAGGTGACACTGTTCTTGATAATACTGGTTACATTTGGAAATGTAAATCACACATGCTGTTTTTATTTATAAAAGTCTGGGAAATTCAACACTGCACTCAAGGAGTGTTTATCTGCAAAACAATAAAATTGTGCACTAGAATTCATGTGATTTTTTATTTTTTGACATCTTGTAAAAAAATTCAAAAATAAAATAAATCCAAAAATACAATTTACTCTGTCAAGTTATCAAAAAATGAACATACCAATTAAGTATTTAGAATTCAGAATTTTTGATACAACTTTTCAGGGCAAAATATGAAACTTTTTTTTTTTTTTTTTTTAATATTGCAACAAATTCTCTATGAATACATTTATTATTATGCATTTAACCCATGCAAGATAAATGTTAATAATTAGAAAAACAAATATGATACACACACTACCGTTCAATACCGTTGCTAATATTGTTGAATATTATTACAATTAAAAAAAACTTTCATTTTAATACATTTTAAAATGTCATTCACTCCTGTACTGGCAAAACTGAATTTTCAGCAGCCATTATGCCATTCTTTAGTCCCACATAATCCTCCCCAAGAAACATTTCTGATTAATCTAATATCAGTGTTGAAAACAGCTTAATATTTTTCTGGAAACATATATGTTTTTCATGATTCTTTGATGAGTAGAAAGTTCAAAAGAACAGCATTTATTAAATTTTTTACAAACATAAATCCATCATAATGTTACACGCTTTAATGTTACTTTTGATCAATTTTATGAATAATTCCAGAAAAAAAAAAAGTAAAAAAATATCTGATCCCAAAATACTGAACCCAAACTTAGAGATTGTAGTAAATATATTTAAAAAAAAAACTATCCATATAAATACTTTTTTTAATTATATTTATTTATTTAAACACTAAAGGACATACAGATTAATAGCTATATACTGTACGGTTTTAAATTAACAATTTAATGTAAGTACATCGCCACATATCATAATCTAAGATGTACAATTTACTAAACTTTTTTCTTTCATGTTAGCAGAAACATAAAAAGGACATTCTTATAAAAAAAACTCTGTTGGTAAATTACTCAGACCCAAGGGATTCCCAAAACTGAAAAAAACTATCCTGAGATATCAGGCCAGTGCAAAGACTAAACACTATGACATTTTTTGCCTAGAAAAGAGGCAAAATGGCAGGTGTCAAAGGCCGTCAGTCTCAGGCTCTGTGCTGGGGGCAGGAAGTGCGTGGAGGCACAGTTAACATCACACTCAAGCTGCTGCCACCACCGCACAAGTCTGAAAAGAGCAAAACCTCACAGCCACTCACGTCAAACTGGTGGCAGATGTTCGTCAGCCCCTCAACTCCCCTTCCTGCCTTAAACACCCACAGAACTGCAGCAGAGAGTGTTAGAAGGTTACTGGATGTACAAGAACCAGTAGAGGGGGTTTTGGATATATGTTGGTGTCCAAGCCTTAAACTCAAGAACCTTAACCAAGAATATTGTGGAGTTTTGATGGTTTACATTGTGGACTGGATCTAGCAATTCAAAACACACAAGTATAGCCCGTAAAATGGATATCCCAGAGGTTTCCATATCTTAAATTTTCAAGACCAGTTTCACTGGAAGCCTAGTTCATTTATGCAGATGCAGAATTGAGGTTTCCATGTTCTGATGCTTCTTGCATTTTCCTTTCCTGTACTCCAAGGGCTATAAACTACAACCTAAAACGGCAAAACACATGTAAATGAGGCATGAAATGTGCAGCATGTTAAAAATTTCACTGGAGCGGATTGCTTCCAGTTGTTCTGACATCACAAGAGACAATTAGATTAGAGTTTGACAAATGGGGATTTGGCATCTGGGATTAAGGCAATGAAAACTTTCAAGCGGACTGCATGCTTGATCTCATGCTTGGCTGCCACAGATCAATCAGCACTCGGCAGATCGGGAGTGACACTGCAGTGTTCATGTCCATTCTTCTGGAAACTTTATGTTAAATGCAAGAAAGTATTCATAGTAAGCTAGCATGCCTAGTAAATCTGCTAGAGGCCTTCGGAGTATTTTCTGGTTATAAACTGAACATCGCAAAGAGTGTATGTTTCCCCGTTAACCAGTTAGCGAAATTGATTCCTCCTGACGCGCTACCCTTCCATTTATCTCTTAGTGGCTTTAAATACTTGGGTGTAAACATCACACACTCCTTTAGCTCACTTTATAAGAATAACTTTGTGGAATTGACTGAGAAGATTACATCAGACCTTCAGAGATGGAGGATACTACCTCTTTCACTAGTGGGTCGCATCGAAACAATTAAAATGAACATATTACCTCGGTTTCTATTTCTCTTCCAGACTCTCCCGATCTTTCTCCCTAAATCTTTTTTTAAATCACTCAATGCCACTGTACTTTCATACATATGGGCGGGCAAGTCCCCCAGAATTCAATTATCAATCCTCCAAAGGCCCAAACGTGATGGAGGTTTTGCTCTCCCTAATATTCAGTTGTATTATTGGGCTGCTAATGTCCAGAAGCTTAAAACTTGGTATCATTCCCCTGACACTAATTGGTGTATTATAGAAGCCAGCTCTTGCACTTCATCTCTACCTGCACTGCTTTTTGCTTCACTTACAACGCGGCCTTCTCTGTATACTAATAACCCGGTTGTACTTTCTTCGCTAAAAATCTGGAAACAGTTCAGGCAACATTTTGGATTAAAATCTCCTTCTGTCCTTTCCCCTATTTGCAATAACCACCTCTTTTTACCTTCTTTGCTAGACCCAACTTTTAAATTATGGAAAAAGAAGGGTCTGGTCTCTTTTTGTGATCTCTTCCTAGACAAAATATTTGGTAGTTGGGAAAACCTTGTTACTAAATTTAGCTTATCTATTCATGGTCGATTCAGATATTTCCAACTTCGTAGTTTTGTTAAAATTAATTTTACATCCTTTCCTAACCTACCCGAGGAGACTCTTTTAGATAATATAATGTCTCCATCAGCATCACAAAACAATATTGGACCAACTTACAATCTTTTACTCTCCTCGCAAATATCTTCCCTTGTTTGGCTAAAGGATACATGGGAAAAAGAGCTTGGACTGGCACTAGACGAGGACTGGTGGAGAGAGTCGCTGCTTAGGATCAATTCCACTTGCACTTGTGCTCGTTTGAGCCTTATTCAGTTTAAGGTGGTACATAGGATCCACTACACTAAGGCTAGGCTAAAGAGATTATTCCCTGACACGGATGATTCTTGTATTAGATGTTCCCTTTCCCCTGCAGATCATACACATACGTTTTTCTCCTGCCCTAGGCTCGACTCCTTCTGGTCGTCTTTCTTCAACTCCCTTTCTGTTATTCTGGGCATCCCCCTAACCCCATGCCCTCTAATTGCAATTTTTGGTGTGTCCCCTGAGAACAGGTTTAATAAATATCAAGCTGACCTTGTTGCGTTTTCTGCCCTCATAGCCAAACGACGTATATTGCTACATTGGAAGAGTCCTAATCCCCCTGGCTCAACCTCTTGGTTAAAAGATTTAATGTCTTTTCTTCATTTAGAAAAAATCAAACATACAGTTAGAGGATCTGTGAAACGATTTCATAATACATGGGACCCATTTCTCTCTTATGTTAACTCCCTAACTTCGCTAGACTCTTAAATTTGATCGAGTACCTTTTCCTTTTCTGTTTTTTGTTTTTGAATGTTTATTAGTGGTGCTTGCCGGAGGCAAAGCATCACTATTACTATCTCACATACTTATTATTAGTGGTGCTTGCCGGAGGCAAGGCATCACTATTACTATCTCACATACTTATTATTCTTATACTTATTATTATTATTCTTCCGTACAAATTTCGGCGCGTAACTAGTCCCGCAGTTTTTGTCACAGACCAACGAAACAGGCGTCAAATCGTGCGGCCTAATCGGGAATGGTGTGCTATGACTTTTATAAGCGATCGGGCGTACGATGTTCGTACACCGGGCGAAAAAACGGGCGAAAAATCGCATAGACAATGCATTGCGGCCAACTTTGACGGATCGTAGCTCCGAGAGAAAATTTCGCAGAAACACGTGAATCACCACATGTGGAGAGGTTATCAGGCTGTGCAAGAACATACCCCGCATTGGGGTATAAGTTGTACCCCTGGGGGGCTAGAGCCCCCCAAATTTGCCCCTAATACAAAGTATAGGGAGGGCTTTTCCTACTGTGGGACATTACATAGGGATTTTGTATTGAACATAACTCTGGATCACAGTGTCATAGAGACAAGGGGGTGGGCTCATTTTAATCAGGCAACCAATCAGACTCTCAGGATCATTATGAAGCTATCAAGCCACGCCCTAGCAACCATATAGAGCGCCATAGCAACAAGCCCCATAGACTTCCATTGAAAAAGATCAAATGAATAACTTTGGATAGAAGTGTCATAGAAACATGAGGGTGGGCTCGTTTGACTCGGGCAGCAAACGGCCAATCATGTATCTCCTTCAAGACAACCTAGCCACGCCCTAGCAACCATTAAGAGCTACCTAGCAACCTAAAGTATAGAGAGATATCTTAACATCTGAAAGACATAGAAGCATGGGGGTTGGTTTATATTAGCAAGCAACCATTGGAGTATCATCATTGGCAGCTGCCAGGCCACTCCCTAGCAACCAAACACAGTACCCTAGCAACCGTTTTGCAAGATCTATATCTCTGCATCAGAACATCGTAGAGGCATGGGGGTTGGTTTATATTGGCGAGCAGCCTTTGGAGTATCACCATTGGCAGCTGCCAAGCCACTCCATAGCAACCAAACGGAGTACCCTAGCAACCGTTTTGCACGACCTATATCTCTGCATCAGAACATCGTACAGACATGGCGGTTGGATTTTTTGACTCATGCTAGCACACTGGACTTCCAACATGCTAGTCATGCTAGCAGTGATTAGCTACATGCTAATAGTGATTAGCTAAGTGCTCAAATGGGCTAAGAACTCTATAATAACTACATAGTGACCATCTGTGACAACTACCAACCACCTAGTAACATCATAGCAACCACCCAGGAGACCATAGCAACTGCCTAGCAACCACCCCGGGTACCCTAGCAACCACATAGCAACACCCTAGCAACCGCCCCAATTACCCTAGCAACCACCCTGGGTACCTTAGCAACGGCCCTAGCAACCATTATGGGGACCTTAGCAACCGCCCTAGCAACCACCCCGGGTACCCTAGCAACCACATAGCAACACCCTAGCAACCGCCCCGATTACCATAGCAACCACCCTGGGTACCCTAGCAACGGCCCTAGCAACCATCATGGGGACCCTAGCAACCGCCCTAGCAACCACCCCGGGTACCCTAGCAACCACATAGCAACAACCTAGCAACCATCCGATTACCCTAGCAACCACCCTGGGTACCTTAGCAACGGCCCTAGCAACCATCATGGGGACCCTAGCAACCGCCCTAGCAACCACCCCGGGTACCCTAGCAACCACATAGCAACACCCTAGCAACCGCCCCGATTACCCTAGCAACCACCCTGGGTACCCTAGCAACGGCCCTAGCAACCATCATGGGGAACCTAGCAACCGCCCTAGCAACCACCCCGGGTACCCTAGCAACCACATAGCAACACCCTAGCAACCACCCTGAGTACCCTAGCAACGGCCCCAGCAACCATCATGGGGACCCTAGCAACCGCCCTAGCAACCAACCCGGGTACCCTAGCAACCCCATTACAACACCCTACAGCAACAGAGGGTGAGTTTTTGCCACTGCAAGCACCACTCACATTTTCTTCAGGAAATGTACCTTCTAGTTAGTGGTGCTTGCCGGAGGCAAGGCATCACTATTATTATCTCACATACTTATTATTCTTCTTCTTCTTCTTCTTACTTCTTCCGTACAAAACTTCGGCGCGTAACTCGTCCCGCAGTTTTTGTCACAGACCAACGAAACAGGCGTCAAATCGTGCGCCCTATTGAGGAGAGGTGTGCTATGACTTTTATAAGCGATCGGGCGTACGATGTTCGTACAGCGGGCGAAAAATCGGCCGAAAAACGTCCCATAGGAAATGCATTAAAAAAAATTTGACGGAGCATAGCTCTGAGAGAGAATTTCGCAGAAACACGTGAATCACCACATTTGGAGAGGCTATCAGGCTGTGTGAGAACATACCCCGCAGTGGGGTATAAGTTGTACCCCTGGGGCGCAAGAGCCCCCCAAATTTGCCCCCAATACAAAGTATAGGGAGGGCTTCTCCAACTATGGGAAAAAATTACATAGGGATTTTGTATTGAACATAACTCTGGATCACAGTGTCATAGAGACAAGGGGGTGGGCTCATTTGAATCAGGCAACCAATCAGTCTCTCAGGATCACTGTGAATCTATCAAGCCACGCCCTAGCAACCATATAGAGCACCATAGCAACAAGCCCCATAGACTTCCATTGAAAAAAATCAAATGAATAACTTTGGATAGAAGTGTGATAGAAACATGAGGGTGGGCTCGTTTGACTCGGGCAGCAAACGGCCAATCATGTATCTCCTTCAAGGCAACCTAGCCACGCCCTAGCAACCATTTAGAGCAACCTAGCAACCCAAAGTATAGAGAGATATCTTAACATCTGAAAGACATAGAAGCATGGGGGTTGGTTCATATTAGCAAGCGACCATTGGAGTATCATCATTGGCAGCTGCCAGGCCACTCCCTAGCAACCAAACACAGTACCCTAGCAACCGTTTTGCAAGATCTATATCTCTGCATCAGAACATCGTACAGACATGGGGGTTGGTTTATATTGACAAGCAGCCTTTGGAGTATCACCATTGGCAGATGCCAAGCCACTCCATAGCAACCAAACGGAGTACCCTAGCAACCGTTTTGCAAGATCTATATCTCTGCATCAGAACATCGTACAGACATGGCGGTTGGATTTTTTGACTCATGCTAGCACACTGGACTTCCAACATGCTAGTCATGCTAGCAGTGATTAGCTACATGCTAATAGTGATTAGCTAAGTGCTCAAATGGGCTAAGAACTCTATAATAACTACATAGTGACCATCTGTGACAACTACCAACCACCTAGTAACATCATAGCAACCACCCAGGAGACCATAGCAACTGCCTAGCAACCAGCCAAAACACCCTAGCAACCGCCTAGCAACACCTTAGCAACCACCCCAAGTACCGTAGCAACTGCCTAGCAACCACCCAGGTTACCATAGCAACCGCCCTAGCAACCACCCCGGGTACCCTAGCAACCACATAGCAACACCCTAGCAACCGCCCGAATTACCCTAGCAACCACCGTGGGTACCCTAGCAACGGCCCTAGCAACCATCATGGGGACCCTAGCAACCGCCCTAGCAACCACCCAGGGTACCCTAGCAACCACATAGCAACACCCTAGCAACCACCCCGATTACCCTAGCAACCACCCTGAGTACCCTAGCAACGGCCCTAGCAACCATCATGGGGACCCTAGCAACCGCCCTAGCAACCACCCCAGGTACCCTAGCAACCACATAGCAACACCCTAGCAACCACCCCGATTACCCTAGCAACCACCCTGGGTACCCTAGCAACGGCCCTAGCAACCATCATAGGGACCCTAGCAACCACCCTAGCAACCACCCCGGGTACCCTAGCAACCACACCTTAGCAACAGAGGGGCGAGTTTTGCCACTGCAAGCACCACTCACATTTTCTTCAGGAAATGTACCTTCTAGTTAGTGGTGCTTGCCGGAGGCAAAGCATCACTATTATTATCTCACATACTTATTATTCTTATTCTTCTTCCGCCAAAATTTCGGCGCGTAACTAGTCCCGCAGTTTTTGACACAGACCAACGAAACAGGCGTCAAATCGTGCGGCCTAATCGGGAATGGTGTGCTATGACTTTTATAAGCGATCGGGCGTACGATGTTCGTACACCGTGCGAAATAACGGCCGAAAATCGCATAGACAATGCATTACGGCCAACTTTGACGGATCGTAGCTCCGAGAGAGAAATTCGCAGAAACATGTGAATCACCACATTTGGAGAGGCTATCAGGCTGTGCGAGAACATACCTCGCAGAGGGGTACAAGTTGTACCCCTGGGGCGCTAGAGACCCCCAAAGTTGCCCCATACTAAGTCAATGGTGAGGGATCGCCCATGAAACAATGTATTTTTCCTACTGTGGGAAATTACATAGGGATATTGCATTGAGCATAACTATGGATCACATAGTCATAGAGACAAGGGGTGGGCTCATTTGAATCAGGCAACCAATCAGACTCTCGTGATCATTATGAAGCTATCAAGCCACGCCCTAGCAACCATATAGAGCGCCATAGCAACAAGCCCCATAGACTTCCATTGAAAAAGATCAAATGAATAACTTTGGATAGAAGTGTCATAGAAACATGAGGGTGGGCTCGTTTGACTCGGGCAGCAATCGGCCAATCATGTATCTCCTTCAAGACAACCTAGCCACGCCCTAGCAACCATTAAGAGCTACCTAGCAACCAAAATCCAAAGATAGATATCTTAACATTTGAAAGACATAGAAGCATGGGGGTTGGTTTATATTGTCAAGCAGACTTTGAAGTATCATCATTGGCAGCTGAAAGGCCACTCCCTAGCAACCAACCAGAGTACCCTAGCAACCATTTTTCAAAACCAATATCTCTGCATCAGAACATTGTACAGACATGGGGGTTGGTTTATATTGACAAGTAGACTTTGGAGTATCATCATTGGCAGGTGACAAGCCACTCCATAGCAACCAAATGGAGTACCCTAGCAACCGTTTTGCAAGATCTATATCTCTGCATCAGAACATCGTAGAGGCATGGGGGTTGGTTTATATTGTCGAGCAGCCTTTGGAGTATCACCATTGGCAGCTGCCAAGCCACTCCATAGCAACCAAACGGAGTACCCTAGCAACCGTTTTGCACGACCTATATCTCTGCATCAGAACATCGTACAGACATGGCGGTTGGATTTTTTGACTCATGCTAGCACACTGGACTTCCAACATGCTAGTCATGCTAGCAGTGATTAGCTACATGCTAATAGTGATTAGCTAAGTGCTCAAATGGGCTAAGAACTCTATAATAACTACATAGTGACCATCTGTGACAACTACCAACCACCTAGTAACTTCATAGCAACCACCAAGGAGACCATAGCAACTGCCTAGCAACCAGCCAAAACACCACAGCTACCGCCTAGCAACACCTTAGCAACCACCCCAAGTACCGTAGCAACTGCCTAGCAACCAACCAGGGTACCCTAGCAACCACATAGCAACACCCTAGCAACCGCCTCGATTACCCTAGCAACCCACCCTGAGTACCCTAGCAACGGCCCTAGCAACCATCATGGGGACCCTAGCAACCGCCCCTAGTAACCACCCCGGGTACCCTAGCAACCACATAGCAAACACCCTAGCAACCGCCCCAATTACCCTAGCAACCACCCTGGGTACCTTAGCAACCGCCCTAGCAACCATCATGGGGACCCTAGCAACCGCCCTAGCAACCACCCCGGGTACCCTAGCAACCACATAGCAACACCCTAGCAACCGCCCCGATTACCCTAGCAACCAACCCTGGTACCTTAGCAACGGCCCTAGCAACCATCATGGGGACCCTAGCAACCGCCCTAGCAACCACCCCGGGTACCCTAGCAACCACATAGCAAACACCCTAGCAACCGCCCCGATTACCCTAGCAACCACCATGGGTACCTTAGCAACGGCCCTAGCAACCATCATGGGACCCTAGCAACCGCCCTAGCA